>NW_025746127.1:157500-163757 GCF_021184085.1 Oncorhynchus gorbuscha
GGAGGAGGAGAAAGGGAGGCTGGACGTGGAGATGGGAGAGGAAAGGAGGAGTTGAAGGAGGAGAGGAAAGGGGGAGTTGAAGGAGGAGAAGAAAGGGAGGCTGGACATGGAGATGGGAGAGGAAAGGGGGAGTTGAAGGAGGAGAGGAAAGGGGGAGTTGAAGGAAGAGAGGAAAGGGAGGCTGGACGTGGAGATGGGAGAGGAAAGGGGGAGTTGAAGGAGGAGAAGAAAGGGGAATTTGAAGGAGGAGAGGAAAGGGGGGCTGGATGTGGAGATGGGAGAGGAAAGGGGGAGTTGAAGGAGGAGAGGAAAGGGGGAGTTGAAGGAGGAGAGGAAAGGGGGAGTTGAAGGAGGAGAAGAAAGGGGGAGTTGAAGGAGAAGAGGAAAGGGAGGGATGGAGATAGAGATGAGTGGTGGGAGAGATGGAATGTTTCTAATTTTCCAGTTATTTTTTATTATCAACGAACATATTTGCTATTGGAAAAATAATAATTCCTTCCTTGGCCTCCAACCTTGTCAGACATCTGAATGTTCTACCTTTCTGCTGCTGTCTGTCTGTGAGAAATAGACGTAGAAGGTGGAGCAGTACATTACACTGCTCCTCTCCTCTAAATAAGAACATTCCCATGGAAAAGATGGAAGAGTACAGCAGATTATATAAGACAGGAGATGCAACGTTAATCATTATTTACACCATCTGAAGTCCTCCAAAGGTCTATATTATGGTTAGAAAACCATCTTAAAATATGCATGTGTAGCTAACTTTTAATGGTACGTACCAATGATGAATTATATGAGATAAACTCAGAGTCCAGGCTTCCAGCTGAGAAACCACATGACATGTCCACACTGACCACAGTCAGTCCCAACTCATTGAAAACATACATTTGTTTGGAGTGAAAAGTTGGTTGTGGAAATACATTGGAAACATATGTCTTTTTGTGTGCAGGTTTTAAGTGAAACCAAGTTTATTTTGGACTTAAAGTAAATGACATGTTTGTTTGGCAGGTCAGAAATAAGCAGTGTTTTCAGTATTGACTGTACAGATACACAGACACATGTTTTTCCGACATGCTTTGATTGAGATTACTAGACATCACAGATTCACACTCAAGAGATAATGGCTACGGTGACTTTGCTAGAGATACACATCGATAACGACTAGGATATATAATCATAATAGCCCAATCATTTCAATATACCATGTCACATGCAGCTTACCTCGATCCCCTCCTTGTTCAAAGCGTACTCGTCGAAGTTGAGGATGGCTGTCTTGATGGTGCGGGGAGGGGGGAGGACGGTCAGCCCGATGTTGATGGCATTGCTCCGTTTGGAGTCCAGGACAATAATCTCTTGTCGTTTCCCATCCACTGCTGTTTTCTGAGTAGAGATACACAGAAACAGGACATTAAATGAACAACAATAAAATACTGGTATTATAATATACAGCACATTCAGAAAGGTATTCAGACCCTTCACTTTTTACACATTTTATTACATTACAGCCTTATTCTAAAATGCATTAAATAAAACATTTTCCTCATCAATCTACACAGAAAACCCCATAATGACAAAGCGAAAACAGGTTTGTAGACATTTTTGCAAATGTATCATCCATAAAATCAGTCCAGGGATTCCATAAAACTGTCAACATTAAAATACATCATTAACAAACGCCGATGACATCAAATGTTGAAACGTTCAGAACTAGAGTGTCTCAATCACAATGGATCAGGGACCAAAACTGTGTGACTGTAATACTGTACATGACCAGAACTAGAGTGTCTCAATCACAATGGTACATGACCAGAACTAGAGTGTCTCAATCACAATGGATCAGGGACCAAAACTGTGAGACTGTAATACTGTACATGACCTTTTATAGTAGATCTGACCTCTCTGTGTGGTGGGCCCCTCTACACTATATCTAGCTACATCTATATTCAGATATATCCCTCCTGCTTTCAGCTTTGGACCATCTCAGAGTCAGTCGAGTTTAAAGTGACGGAGAAAACTTTATAGAAGACAGGCTGCACCTTTGATGATGTTGACAAGATACTAGAGGGAATCCATCACATTCCATCATTCTGTCTACTAGCAGGTCGGGACGACAGGGTTGACCTACAGTACATTTAAGACAGTCTGGTTTAAATCCTGCCCAGCATTCTTCAATAGTTTGAAGCAGGAGATGGTGGTGCGGGATGTAGTCAGAACGTCACCATGGACAGCAGGGTTACGCCCCAAATGGCACCCTGTTCCCTATAAATGGTACCCTGTTCCCTATAAATGGCACCCTGTTCCCTATAAATGGCACCCTGTTCACTATAAATGGTACCCTGTTCCCTATAAATGGCACCCTGTTCTCTATAAATGGTACCCTGTTCCCTATAAATGGCACCCTGTTCCCTATAAATGGCACCCTGTTCCCTATAAATGGTACCCTGTTCCCTATAAATGGCACCCTGTTCCCTATAAATGGCACCCTGTTCCTTATAAATGGCACCCTGTTCCCTATAAATGGCACCCTGTTCCCTATAAATGGCACCCTGTTCCCTATAAATGGCACCCTGTTCCCTATAAATGGTACCCTGTTCCCTATAAATGGCACCCTGTTCCCTATAAATGGCACCCTGTTCCCTATAAATGGCACCCTGTTCCCTATAAATGGCACCCTGTTCCCTATAAATGGCACCCTGTTCCCTATAAATGGCACCCTGTTCCTATAAATGGTACCCTGTTCCCTATAAATGGCACCCTGTTCCCTATAAATGGCACCCTGTTCCCTATAAATGGCACCCTGTTCCCTATAAAAGGCACCCCTATAAATGGCACCCTGTTCCCTATAAATGGCACCCTGTTCCCTATAAATGGCACCCTGTTCCCTATAAATGGCACCCTGTTCCCTATAAATGGCACCCTGTTCCCTATAAATGGCACCCTGTTCCCTATAAATGGTACCCTGTTCCCTATAAATGGCACCCTGTTCTCTATAAATGGCACCCTGTTCCCTATAAATGGCACCCTGTTCCCTATAAAAGGCACCCTGTTCCCTATAAATGGCACCCTGTTCCCTATAAATGGCACCCTGTTCCCTATAAATGGCACCCTGTCCCTATAAATGGCACCCTGTTCCCTATAAATGGCACCCTGTTCCCTATAAATGGCACCCTGTTCCCTATAAATGGCACCCTGTTCCCTATAAATGGTACCCTGTTCCCTATAAATGGCACCCTGTTCCCTATAAATGGCACCCTGTTCCCTATAAATGGCACCCTGTTCCCTATAAATGGCACCCTGTTCCCTATAAATGGCACCCTGTTCCCTATAAATGGCACCCTGTTCCCTATAAATGGCACCCTGTTCCCTATAAATGGCACCCTGTTCCCTATAAATGGCACCCTGTTCCCTATAAATGGCACCCTGTTCCCTATAAATGGCACCCTGTTCCCTATAAATGGTACCCTGTTCCCTATAAATGGCACCCTGTTCCCTATAAATGGCACCCTGTTCCCTATAAATGGCACCCTGTTCCCTATAAATGGTACCCTGTTCCCTATAAATGGCACCCTGTTCCCTATAAATGGCACCCTGTTCCCTATAAATGGCACCCTGTTCCCTATAAATGGCACCCTGTTCCCTATAAATGGCACCCTGTTCCCTATAAATGGCACCCTGTTCCCTATAAATGGCAACCTGTTCCCTATAAATGGCACCCTGTTCCCTATAAATGGCACCCTGTTCCCTATAAATGGCACCCTGTTCCCTATAAATGGCACCCTGTTCCCTATAAATGGCACCCTGTTCCCTATAAATGGCACCCTGTTCCCTATAAATGGCACCCTATTCCCTATAAATGGCACCCTGTTCCCTATAAATGGCACCCTGTTCCCTATAAATGGCACCCTGTTCCCTATAAATGGCACCCTGTTCCCTATAAATGGCACCCTGTTCCCTATAAATGGCACCCTGTTCCCTATAAATGGCACCCTGTTCCCTATAAATGGCACCCTGTTCCCTATAAATGGCACCCTGTTCCCTATAAATGGCACTACTTTTGATGCTGTGGATGAATGAAGCCTGAAGCATGAACACGGGGCTCCAGCCCAACAGGCTCAATGGACAAAACCAAAACACAAACACACACACAGAAAGAAACTAATTATGAAGAGAAAACATAGTTTCCTCTATCAGCTTTGAGAATCCAACCAGAACAGACAACATGCAGGTCAGTCTTTACCACCACGGTGAAGCTGGTTAGTGCTGTTCTGCTGAGTGTATACAGAACAGACAACATGCAGGTCAGTCTTTACCACCACGGTGAAGCTGGTTAGTGCTGTTCTGCTGAGTGTATACAGAACAGACAACATGCAGGTCAGTCTTTACCACCACGGTGAAGCTGGTTAGTGCTGTTCTGCTGAGTGTATACAGAACAGACAACATGCAGGTCAGTCTTTACCACCACGGTGAAGCTGGTTAGTGCTGTTCTGCTGAGTGTATACAGAACAGACAACATGCAGGTCAGTCTTTACCACCACGGTGAAGCTGGTTAGTGCTGTTCTGCTGAGTGTATACAGAACAGACAACATGCAGGTCAGTCTTTACCACCACGGTGAAGCTGGTTAGTGCTGTTCTGCTGAGTGTATACAGAACAGACAACATGCAGGTCAGTCTTTACCACCACGGTGAAGCTGGTTAGTGCTGTTCTGCTGAGTGTATACAGAACAGACAACATGCAGGTCAGTCTTTACCACCACGGTGAAGCTGGTTAGTGCTGTTCTGCTGAGTGTATACAGAACAGACAACATGCAGGTCAGTCTTTACCACCACGGTGAAGCTGGTTAGTGCTGTTCTGCTGAGTGTATACAGAACAGACAACATGCAGGTCAGTCTTTACCACCACGGTGAAGCTGGTTAGTGCTGTTCTGCTGAGTGTATACAGAACAGACAACATGCAGGTCAGTCTTTACCACCACGGTGAAGCTGGTTAGTGCTGTTCTGCTGAGTGTATACAGAACAGACAACATGCAGGTCAGTCTTTACCACCACGGTGAAGCTGGTTAGTGCTGTTCTGCTGAGTGTATACAGAACAGACAACATGCAGGTCAGTCTTTACCACCACGGTGAAGCTGGTTAGTGCTGTTCTGCTGAGTGTATACAGAACAGACAACATGCAGGTCAGTCTTTACCACCACGGTGAAGCTGGTTAGTGCTGTTCTGCTGAGTGTATACAGAACAGACAACATGCAGGTCAGTCTTTACCACCACGGTGAAGCTGGTTAGTGCTGTTCTGCTGAGTGTATACAGAACAGACAACATGCAGGTCAGTCTTTACCACCACGGTGAAGCTGGTTAGTGCTGTTCTGCTGAGTGTATACAGAACAGACAACATGCAGGTCAGTCTTTACCACCACGGTGAAGCTGGTTAGTGCTGTTCTGCTGAGTGTATACAGAACAGACAACATGCAGGTCAGTCTTTACCACCACGGTGAAGCTGGTTAGTGCTGTTCTGCTGAGTGTATACAGAACAGACAACATGCAGGTCAGTCTTTACCACCACGGTGAAGCTGGTTAGTGCTGTTCTGCTGAGTGTATACAGAACAGACAACATGCAGGTCAGTCTTTACCACCACGGTGAAGCTGGTTAGTGCTGTTCTGCTGAGTGTATACAGAACAGACAACATGCAGGTCAGTCTTTACCACCACGGTGAAGCTGGTTAGTGCTGTTCTGCTGAGTGTATACAGAACAGACAACATGCAGGTCAGTCTTTACCACCACGGTGAAGCTGGTTAGTGCTGTTCTGCTGAGTGTATACAGAACAGACAACATGCAGGTCAGTCTTTACCACCACGGTGAAGCTGGTTAGTGCTGTTCTGCTGAGTGTATACAGAACAGACAACATGCAGGTCAGTCTTTACCACCACGGTGAAGCTGGTTAGTGCTGTTCTGCTGAGTGTATACAGAACAGACAACATGCAGGTCAGTCTTTACCACCACGGTGAAGCTGGTTAGTGCTGTTCTGCTGAGTGTATACAGAACAGACAACATGCAGGTCAGTCTTTACCACCACGGTGAAGCTGGTTAGTGCTGTTCTGCTGAGTGTATACAGAACAGACAACATGCAGGTCAGTCTTTACCACCACGGTGAAGCTGGTTAGTGCTGTTCTGCTGAGTGTATACAGAACAGACAACATGCAGGTCAGTCTTTACCACCACGGTGAAGCTGGTTAGTGCTGTTCTGCTGAGTGTATACAGAACA
>NW_025746128.1:0-17500 GCF_021184085.1 Oncorhynchus gorbuscha
AATCATTATATATATATCTATAGTCTGTAGTGTTAGTAATCAGTATATATATATCTATATTCTGTAGTGTTAGTAATCAGTATATATATCTATAGTCTGTAGTGTTAGTAATCAGTATATATATCTATAGTCTGTAGTGTTAGTAATCAGTATATATAGTCTATAGTGTTAGTAATCAGTATATATATATCTATAGTCTGTAGTGTTAGTAATCAGTATATATAGTCTATAGTGTTAGTAATCAGTATATATATCTATAGTGTTAGTAATCAGTATATATAGTCTATAGTGTTAGTAATCAGTATATATATATCTATAGTCTGTAGTGTAAGTAATCAGTATATATAGTCTATAGCAGGGGTGTCAAAGTCAAATGGACGGAGGGCCAAATAAAAAATTTAGCTACAAGCCGAGGGCCGGACTGTTCGAATGTTCATTGAAAAATTTTTAAATGACGCATATAGTCTAGTGAACCTAATTGAACCTACTGAAAACCTAACAAATATATTCCAATATGATCAGATAAATAAAGCAATATTTTCTTATGGCTCTGTCAGTAATCTTTAATTTTCAACAGACACAAAAGACAAATTTCCTTTATATAAAAATCCCCATAACATGAACATTAAATGAAAGAAACCGGTATTCAAGGCACCATCAGTAGCCTATATTTTCTATTTTAGCAAAAGTGGGCTAAATTTACTTCAAAGAAAAAAACAATAATAGCAATTTTCTATCATCCACTCAACTGAAATATTTTAAAAATATAATTGGATTGAAATACAATAAAATAAAGTGCAAAAATCTATTAATCAAAAACAACACTTTGTTTAAGGAGAAGTAACATGCAGTGAAAACAAATATTAAACTTTAACTTTTAAACTTGAACTGAGTAAAAACTCTAAATATGTGATTGCACAGTAATGTTCACTTGTTTGAGGTTGAGGTGATACTTGGTGGTGTCCCATCTTTCCACAAGTTCATCAATGTTCGGTAAGGCTCTGAGCTGAGGAAATCCTCAGAATTGAGTGGAGGTGTTCAGCAGTAAGTCGACTTCTGTGTGATGTTTTGTTCAAGTTCATCAAAGAAAACAGTTGTTCACACAGGTATGTGCTGCCAAACACAGACAACGTTTGAGCAGCCTGGATGCGCAGCTGGGGCATTGTGTCGGGAGGAAACGGGCGAACTCCGCAGCACCCACTGCCGCATATTTTGCCCTCAGTGCATCATTGCATTGGAGGTCAATCAACTCCATTTGGAGGTTTGGTGGTGAGCTTTCCACGTCAACAGCAAATGGGTTACCGAGCAGTTCCAACCTGCTTTTGTGCTTCAAAGTCAGCAAATCGGCGTCGAAAGTCAGCGGCAAGCATACCTATTTTATCAGCCAACTGTGCGCTCGGGAACGCACTGGTAGAGAGCTTCTCTTTCATGGTCTGGCAGCTGGGAAAGTGGCTCAAATTTTCTTTCCGCATCTGCGTCTCCCACAGAGTCAGTTTGGTTTTAAATGCCTTCACTGTACTGTACATATCAGAGATGACACGATCCCGACCCTGCAGCTGCAAGTTCATTGCATTCAGATGACTCGTAATGTCACACAGAAAAGCCATTTCACACAGAAACATTTAGTCTCGGAGTTGTGTTGTGTCTTTCCCTTTGCTGTCCAAGAACAGACAAATCTCCTCACGAAGCTCGAAACATCTTTGAAGCACCTTTCCCTGGCTTAGCCATCGCACCTCTGTGTGATAAGGCAAATCACCATGCTCCGTTTCTAACTCCGTCAGAAATGCCTTGAACTGGCGGTGATTCAAACCTTTGGCTCTGATAAAGTTAACTGTGCGCGTGATGATGCTCATTACATGCTCCATTTTCAAGGCTTTACCGCACAACGCTTCCTGGTGTATGATACAATGATAAGCTGTCAGCTCACCTGTCGCGTTTTCCTCTTGCATCTTTTCCCGTATCTTCCCACCAGTCCGCTCCTGTGTCCACACATCGCAGGTGCTCCGTCGGTTGTCAAACCCACGAGTTTTTCCCAAGGCAGCTCCATCTCATTTACACATCTTGACACCTCTTCATACAAATCATGCCCCGTAGTTGTGCCATGCATAGGACGTAAAGCCAAAAACTCCTCTGTCACGCTTAGGCTGGAGTCCATTCCGCGGATGAAAATTGACAACTGGGCAATGTCAGAAATGTCGGTGCTCTCATCCACAGCCAAGGAATATGCAATGAAATCTTTTCCCTTTTTCACAAGCTGCTCTTTTAGATTGATGGACAACTGGTCTACTCTCTCGGCAATGGTGTTTCTGCTCAGACTCACATTTAAAAAGAGTTGCCTTTTTCTGGGCAAACTTCGTCACAAACTTTAATCATGCAGTTTTTGATGAAATCCCCTCCGTAAATGGCCGGGCTGATTTAGCGATCTCTTCTGCCAAAATAAAACTGGCCTTGACAGCAGCCTGGCCTTGTGATTTGGCTTTTTTGAACAGAGCCTGTCGAGATTTGAGGCCTCGTTTTAATTCCTCTGCCTTTTGTAGCCTTTGTTCCATGTCCATATTCTTGTTTTTGTCCGCGTGTTTCGTTTCATAATGTCGTCTCAGATTATACTCTTTCAGTACCGCCACACTTTCTCCACACAGAAGACACACAGGTTTTCCAGCTACCTCCGTGAACAAATACTCCGACTCCCACCTTGTTTGAAACCCCCGGTTCTCAGTGTCCACCTTCCGTTTTGCCATTTTTGATGGGTATCTGAAAGTTAATTTTACTGTGATGCTGACAACTGCTGTGCCAATAAATATTGAAATGAAGCAGCCTACTGCTCGGTGCGTCACCGTTGCATTGTGGGAAATGTAGTATTGGTGCGTGTAAAAGATCTGCGGGCTGCCGGCTTGCTGCGGTCTGCGGGCCGGTTCTAATAATAAATCAAGATCATCCCAGGGGCCGTAAAAAACCTTCTCGCGGGCCGGATGTGGCCCGCGGGCCTTGACTCTGACATATGTGGTCTATAGTGTTAGTAATCAGTATATATAGTCTAGTGTTAGTAATCAGTATATATATATCTATAGTGTTAGTAATCAGTATATATAGTCTATAGTGTTAGTAATCAGTATATATATCTATAGTCTGTAGTGTTAGTAATCAGTATATATATAGTCTATAGTGTTAGTAATCAGTATATATATAGTCTATAGTGTTAGTAATCAGTATATATATCTATAGTCTGTAGTGTTAGTAATCAGGATATATATCTATAGTCTATAGTGTTAGTAATCAGTATATATATCTATAGTCTGTAGTGTTAGTAATCAGTATATATATCTATAGTCTATAGTGTTAATAATCAGTATATATATCTATAGTCTATAGTGTTAGTAATCAGTATATATATCTATAGTGTTTAGTGTTAGTAATCAGTATATATATATATCTATAGTCTATAGTGTTAATAATCAGTATATATATAGTCTATAGTGTTAGTAATCAGTATATAAATCTATAGTCTGTAGTGTTAGTAATCAGTATATATATCTATAGTCTATAGTGTTAGTAATCAGTATATATATCCAGTGTTAGTAATCAGTATATATATCTATAGTCTGTAGTGTTAGTAATCAGTATATATATCTATAGTCTATAGTGTTAGTAATCAGTATATATCTATAGTGTTAGTAATCAGTATAAATATCTATAGTGTTAGTAATCAGTATATATATCTATAGTCTGTAGTGTTAGTAATCAGTATATATATAGTCTATAGTGTTAGTAATCAGTATATATATCTATAGTGTTAGTAATCAGTATATATATCTATAGTCTGTAGTGTTAGTAATCAGGATATATATCTATAGTCTATAGTGTTAGTAATCAGTATATATATCTATAGTCTGTAGTGTTAGTAATCAGTATATATATATATATATCTATAGTCTATAGTGTTAGTAATCAGTATAAATATCTATAGTGTTAGTAATCAGTATATATATCTATAGTCTATAGTGTTAGTAATCAGTATATATATCTATAGTGTTAGTAATCAGTATATATATATCTATAGTGTTAGTAATCAGTATATATATCTATAGTCTATAGTGTTAGTAATCAGTATATATATCTATAGTGTTAGTAATCAGTATATATATATCTATAGTGTTAGTAATCAGTATATATATCTATAGTGTTAGTAATCAGTATATATATCTATAGTGTTAGTAATCAGTATATATATATCTATAGTCTGTAGTGTTAGTAATCAGTATATATATATCTATAGTGTTAGTAATCAGTATATATATCTATAGTCTGTAGTGTTAGTAATCAGTATATATATCTATAGTGTTAGTAATCAGTATATATATCTATAGTGTTAGTAATCAGTATATATATATCTATAGTCTGTAGTGTTAATAATCAGTATATATATATCTATAGTGTTAGTAATCAGTATATATATCTATAGTGTTAGTAATCAGTATATATATCTATAGTCTGTAGTGTTAGTAATCAGTATATATATATATCTATAGTGTTAGTAATCAGTATATATATCTATAGTCTATAGTGTTAGTAATCAGTATATATATCTATAGTCTATAGTGTTAGTAATCAGTATATATATCTATAGTCTATAGTGTTAGTAATCAGTATATATATCTATAGTGTTAGTAATCAGTATATATATAGTCTATAGTGTTAGTAATCAGTATATATATCTATAGTGTTAGTAATCAGTATATATATCTATAGTCTATAGTGTTAGTAATCAGTATATATATCTATAGTCTATAGTGTTAGTAATCAGTATATATATCTATAGTCTATAGTGTTAGTAATCAGTATATATATCTATAGTCTATAGTGTTAGTAATCAGTATAAATATCTAGTGTTAGTAATCAGTATATATATCTATAGTGTTAGTAATCAGTATATATATAGTCTATAGTGTTAGTAATCAGTATATATATCTATAGTCTATAGTGTTAGTAATCAGTATATATATATCTATAGTCTGTAGTGTTAGTAATCAGTATATATATATCTATAGTCTATAGTGTTAGTAATCAGTATATATATCTATAGTCTACAGTGTTAATAATCAGTATATATATCTATAGTCTACAGTGTTAGTAATCAGTATATATATCTATAGTCTGTAGTGTTAGTAATCAGTATATATATATCTATAGTGTTAGTAATCAGTATATATATCTATAGTCTGTAGTGTTAGTAATCAGTATATATATCTATAGTGTTAGTAATCAGTATATATATCTATAGTGTTAGTAATCAGTATATATATATCTATAGTCTGTAGTGTTAATAATCAGTATATATATATCTATAGTGTTAGTAATCAGTATATATATCTATAGTCTATAGTGTTAGTAATCAGTATATATATATATAGTCTATAGTGTTAGTAATCAGTATATATATCTATAGTCTATAGTGTTAGTAATCAGTATATATATCTATAGTCTATAGTGTTAGTAATCAGTATATATATCTATAGTGTTAGTAATCAGTATATATATAGTCTATAGTGTTAGTAATCAGTATATATATCTATAGTGTTAGTAATCAGTATATATATCTATAGTGTTAGTAATCAGTATATATATCTATAGTGTTAGTAATCAGTATATATATATCTATAGTCTGTAGTGTTAGTAATCAGTATATATATATCTATAGTGTTAGTAATCAGTATATATATCTATAGTGTTAGTAATCAGTATATATATCTATAGTGTTAGTAATCAGTATATATATATCTATAGTCTGTAGTGTTAATAATCAGTATATATATATCTATAGTGTTAGTAATCAGTATATATCTATAGTCTGTAGTGTTAATAATCAGTATATATATATCTATAGTGTTAGTAATCAGTATATATATCTATAGTCTATAGTGTTAGTAATCAGTATATATATCTATAGTCTGTAGTGTTAATAATCAGTACATATATCTATAGTCTATAGTGTTAGTAATCAGTATATATATCTATAGTCTATAGTGTTAGTATTCAGTATATATATCTATAGTCTATAGTGTTAGTAATCAGTATATATATCTATAATCTGTAGTGTTAGTAATCAGTATATATATCTATAGTCTATAGTGTTAGTAATCAGGATATATATCTATAGTCTGTAGTGTTAGTAATCAGTATATATATCTATAGTCTGTAGTGTTAATAATCAGTACATATATCTATAGTCTATAGTGTTAGTAATCAGTATATATATCTATAGTCTATAGTGTTAGTATTCAGTATATATATCTATAGTCTATAGTGTTAGTAATCAGTATATATATCTATAGTCTTTAGTGTTAGTAATCAGTATATATATCTATAGTCTGTAGTGTTAGTAATCAGTATATATATCTATAGTGTTAGTAATCAGTATATATATCTATAGTGTTAGTAATCAGTATATATATCTATAGTGTTAGTAATCAGTATATATATATCTATAGTCTGTAGTGTTAGTAATCAGTATATATATATCTATAGTGTTAGTAATCAGTATATATATCTATAGTCTGTAGTGTTAGTAATCAGTATATATATCTATAGTGTTAGTAATCAGTATATATATATCTATAGTCTGTAGTGTTAATAATCAGTATATATATATCTATAGTGTTAGTAATCAGTATATATCTATAGTCTGTAGTGTTAATAATCAGTATATATATATCTATAGTGTTAGTAATCAGTATATATATCTATAGTCTATAGTGTTAGTAATCAGTATATATATCTATAATCTATAGTGTTAGTAATCAGTATATATATCTATAGTCTATAGTGTTAGTAATCAGTATATATATCTATAGTCTATAGTGTTAGTAATCAGGATATATATCTATAGTCTGTAGTGTTAGTAATCAGTATATATATCTATAGTCTATAGTGTTAGTATTCAGTATATATATCTATAGTCTATAGTGTTAGTAATCAGTATATATATCTATAGTCTTTAGTGTTAGTAATCAGTATATATATCTATAGTCTATAGTGTTAGTAATCAGTATATATATCTATAGTCTTTAGTGTTAGTAATCAGTATATATATCTATAGTCTATAGTGTTAGTAATCAGTATATATATCTATAGTCTTTAGTGTTAGTAATCAGTATATATATCTATAGTCTATAGTGTTAGTAATCAGTATATATATCTATAGTCTTTAGTGTTAGTAATCAGTATATATATCTATAGTCTGTAGTGTTAGTAATCAGTATATATATATATATATATATATAGTCTATAGTGTTAGTAATCAGTATATATCTATAGTCTGTAGTGTTAATAATCAGTATATATATCTATAGTCTGTAGTGTTAGTAATCAGTATATATATCTATAGTCTGTAGTGTTAGTAATCAGTATATATATCTATAGTCTATAGTGTTCGTAATCTAATATAACGCAGTATGTTCATTTAGAACACAGCAGGTACAGAGAGAGAACATCAGGAGACTGTTCTTGGACTGCAGTATGGTTGTTGTGTTGTGCCAATTACAATCTACTTGCTGTGTGTGTGTGTGTGTGTGTGTGTGTGTGTGTGTGTGTGTGTGTGTGTGTGTGTGTGTGTGTGTGTGTGTGTGTGTGTGTGTGTGTGTGTGTGTGTGTGTGTGTGAGTGTGTGAGTGTGTGTGTGTGTGTTTTGACCTAGGGAGTTCAGAACAGTTTAACACCAGGTTAACCACAGAGGGAAAAAATCTAAGTAAAAGACAAAATTATCACAGCAGGTGTTGTACACACACACACACACTCGCACGCACACGCACACGCACGCACTGAGGACATCAAAGGAATCCTAAAGCATCGGGAGATGGGTTAGTGTAAGGGGGGATGTTAGTAAACACGAGAGCTGATTATAAATGTGTGTGTGTGACGGTGTGTGTGTGTGATGGTGTGTGTGTGACTGTGTGTGTCTGTGATGGTGTGTGTGTGTGACTGTGACGGTGTGTGTCTGTGATGGTGTGTGTGTGACGGTGTGTGTGTGACTGTGTGTGTCTGTGATGGTGTGTGTGTCTGTGATGGTGTGTGTGTGACTGTGTGTGTCTGTGATGGTGTGTGTCTGTGATGGTGTGTGTGTGACTGTGTGTGTCTGTGATGGTGTGTGTCTGTGATGGTGTGTCTGTGATGGTGTGTGTCTGTGATGGTGTGTCTGTGATGGTGTGTGTCTGTGATGGTGTGTGTCTGTGATGGTGTGTGTCTGTGATGGTGTGTGTCTGTGATGGTGTGTGTGTGTGACGGTGTGAGTGTGTGATGGTGTGTGTGTGTGTGTGTGTGACGGTGTGTGTGTGTGATGGTGTGTGTGTGTGACTGTGACAGTGTGTGTCTGTGATGCTGTGTGTGTGTGACAGTGTGTGTCTGTGATGGTGTGTCTGTGATGGTGTGTGTGTGTGACTGTGACAGTGTGTGTCTGTGATGGTGTGTGTCTGTGATGGTGTGTGTCTGTGATGGTGTGTCTGTGATGGTGTGTGTCTGTGATGGTGTGTGTGTGACTGTGTGTGTCTGTGATGGTGTGTCTGTGATGGTGTGTGTGTGTGACTGTGACAGTGTGTGTCTGTGATGGTGTGTGTGTGACGGTGTGTCTGTGATGCTGTGTGTGTCTGTGATGGTGTGTCTGTGATGGTGTGTGTCTGTGATGGTGTGTGTGTGACTGTGTGTGTCTGTGATGGTGTGTCTGTGATGGTGTGTGTGTGTGACTGTGACAGTGTGTGTCTGTGATGGTGTGTGTGTGATGGTGTGTGTGTGATGGTGTGTCTGTGATGCTGTGTGTGTCTGTGATGGTGTGTCTGTGATGGTGTGTGTCTGTGATGGTGTGTGTGTGACAGTGTGTGTCTGTGATGGTGTGTGTCTGTGATGGTGTGTGTGTGACTGTGTGTGTCTGTGATGGTGTGTGTCTGTGATGGTGTGTGTGTGTGACTGTGACAGTGTGTGTCTGTGATGGTGTGTGTCTGTGATGGTGTGTCTGTGATGGTGTGTGTCTGTGATGGTGTGTGTCTGTGATGGTGTGTGTGTGACTGTGTGTGTCTGTGATGGTGTGTGTGTGTGACGGTGTGTGTGTGTGACTGTGTGTGTGTGTGACGGTGTGTGTGTGTGTGACTGTGTGTGTGAGAGACGGTGTGTGTGTGTGACTGTGACAGTGTGTGTCTGTGATGGGTGTGTGTGTGACGGTGTGTGTGTGTGTGACGGTGTGTGTGTGTGACTGTGTGTGTGTGTGACGGTGTGTGTGTGTGACTGTGTGTGTGTGTGACGGTGTGTGTGTGACTGTGTGTGTGTGACGGTGTGTGTGTGAGACGGTGTGTGTGTGTGATGGTGTGTGTGTGTGTGACAGTGTGTGTGTGACAGTGTGTGTGTGATGGTGTGTGTGTGTGACAGTGTGTGTGTGTGATAGTGTGTGCCTGACTGTGTGTGTGTGACGGTGTGTGTGTGACTGTGTGTGTGTGACGGTGTGTGTGTGATGGTGTGTGTGTGTGACGGTGTGTGTGTGTGTGTGATGGTGTGTGTGTGTGACTGTGTGTGTGTGATGGTGTGTGTGTGATGGTGTGTGTGTGTGATGGTGTGTGTGTGTGACTGTGACAGTGTGTGTCTGTGATGCTGTGTGTGTGTGACAGTGTGTGTCTGTGATGGTGTGTCTGTGATGGTGTGTGTGTGTGACTGTGACAGTGTGTGTCTGTGATGGTGTGTGTCTGTGATGGTGTGTGTCTGTGATGGTGTGTCTGTGATGGTGTGTGTCTGTGATGGTGTGTGTGTGACTGTGTGTGTCTGTGATGGTGTGTCTGTGATGGTGTGTGTGTGTGACTGTGACAGTGTGTGTCTGTGATGGTGTGTGTGTGACGGTGTGTCTGTGATGGTGTGTCTGTGATGCTGTGTGTGTCTGTGATGGTGTGTCTGTGATGGTGTGTGTCTGTGATGGTGTGTGTGTGACTGTGTGTGTCTGTGATGGTGTGTCTGTGATGGTGTGTGTGTGTGACTGTGACAGTGTGTGTCTGTGATGGTGTGTGTGTGATGGTGTGTCTGTGATGGTGTGTCTGTGATGCTGTGTGTGTCTGTGATGGTGTGTCTGTGATGGTGTGTGTCTGTGATGGTGTGTGTGTGACAGTGTGTGTCTGTGATGGTGTGTGTCTGTGATGGTGTGTGTGTGACTGTGTGTGTCTGTGATGGTGTGTGTCTGTGATGGTGTGTGTGTGTGACTGTGACAGTGTGTGTCTGTGATGGTGTGTGTCTGTGATGGTGTGTCTGTGATGGTGTGTGTCTGTGATGGTGTGTGTCTGTGATGGTGTGTGTGTGACTGTGTGTGTCTGTGATGGTGTGTGTGTGTGACGGTGTGTGTGTGTGACTGTGTGTGTGTGTGACGGTGTGTGTGTGTGTGACTGTGTGTGTGAGAGACGGTGTGTGTGTGTGACTGTGACAGTGTGTGTCTGTGATGGGTGTGTGTGTGACGGTGTGTGTGTGTGTGACGGTGTGTGTGTGTGACTGTGTGTGTGTGTGACGGTGTGTGTGTGTGACTGTGTGTGTGTGTGACGGTGTGTGTGTGACTGTGTGTGTGTGACGGTGTGTGTGTAAGACGGTGTGTGTGTGTGATGGTGTGTGTGTGTGTGACAGTGTGTGTGTGACAGTGTGTGTGTGTGATAGTGTGTGCCTGACTGTGTGTGTGTGACGGTGTGTGTGTGACTGTGTGTGTGTGACGGTGTGTGTGTGATGGTGTGTGTGTGTGACGGTGTGTGTGTGTGTGACTGTGTGTGTGTGATGGTGTGTGATGGTGTGTGTGTGTGACTGTGTGTGTGTGATGGTGTGTGTGTGATGGTGTGTGTGTGTGATGGTGTGTGTGTGTGTGACTGTGTCTGCGTGAGGAGATAGACTGTGACGGTGTCTGTAAATGACAGATGAAGAGGAGACACTTTGGTGTTTAATTTGCAAAACTGACAAACGGGGGAGAGAGAGACTGTAATCATGTCCCCACATCCACCTGCTCCTCCTCTCTGTTCTGTCTCCCCTCCCTCCCTCCCTCCCTCCCTCCCTCCCTCCCTCCCTCCCTCCCTCCCTCCCTCCCTCCCTCCCTCCCTCCCTCCCTCCCTTCCCCTCTCTCTCTCTGTTCTGTCCCTCCCTCCCTCCCTCTGTTCTGTCCCTCCCTCCTCTCTGTTCTGTCCCTCCCTCCTCTCTGTTCTGTCCCTCCCTCCTCTCTGTTCTGTCACTCCTCTCTGTTCTGTCTCCCTCCTCCCTCCCTCCCTCCTCCCTCCCTCCCTCCCTCCCTCCCTCCCTCCCTCCCTCCCTCCCTCCCTCCCTCCCTCCCTCCCTCCCTCCCTCCCTCCCTCCCTCCCTCCCTCCCTCCCTTCCCCTCTCTCTCTCTGTTCTGTCCTCCCTCCCTCCCTCTGTTCTGTCCCTCCCTCCTCTCTATTCTGTCACTCCTCTCTGTTCTGTCCCTCTTCCCTCCCTCCCTCCCTTCCCCTCTCTCTCTCTGTTCTGTCCCTCCCTCCCTCCCTCCCTTCCCCTCTCTCTCTCTGTTCTGTCCCTCCCTCCCTCCCTCTGTTCCTTCCCCTCCCTCCTCTCTGTTCTGTCCCTCCCTCCCTCCCTCCCTCCCTCCCTCCCTCCCTCCCTCCCTCCCTCCTCTCTGTTCCTTCCCCTCCCTCCTCTCTGTTCTGTCCCTTCCCCTCCCTCCCTCTCTGTTCTGTCCCTTCCCCTCCCTCCCTCTCTGTTCTGTCCCTTCCCCTCCCTCCCTCCCTCCCTCCCTCCCTCCCTCCCTCCCTCCCTCCCTCCCTCCCTCCCTCCCTCTCTGTTCTGTCCCTTCCTCTCCCTCCCTCCCTCCCTTCCTCTCCCTCCCTCCCTCCCTTCCTCTCCCTCCCTCCTCTCTGTTCTGTCCCTTCCTCTCCCTCCCTCCTCTCTGTTCTGTCCCTTCCTCTCCCTCCCTCCTCTCTGTTCTGTCCCTTCCTCTCCCTCCCTCCTCTCTGTTCTGTCCCTTCCTCTCCCTCCCTCCTCTCTGTTCTGTCCCTTCCTCTCCCTCCCTCCTCTCTGTTCTGTCCCTTCCTCTCCCTCCCTCCTCTATGTTCTGTCCCTTCCTCTCCCTCCCTCCTCTCTGTTCTGTCCCTTCCTCTCCCTCCCTCCCTTCCTCTCCCTCCCTCCTCTCTGTTCTGTCCCTTCCTCCTCTCTGTTCTGTCCCTTCCTCTCCCTCCCTCCTCTCTGTTCTGTCCCTTCCCCTCCCTCCCTCCCTCCCTCCCTCCCTCCCTCCCTCCCTCCCTCCCTCCCTCCCTCCCTCCCTCCCTCCCTCCTCTCTGTTCTGTCCCTTCCTCTCCCTCCCTCCCTCCTCTCTGTTCTGTCCCTTCCTCTCCATCCCTCCCTCCTCTCTGTTCTGTCCCTTCCCCTCCCTCCCTCCCTCCCTCCCTCCCTCCCTCCCTCCCTCCCTCCCTCCCTCCCTCCCTCCCTCCCTCCCTCCCTCCCTCCTCTGTCTCCTCTCACCTGTTCAGCCAATAGTATCTGTTGTTGCTGCTGTCTCTGTTCTGTCCCCTCCCTCCTCTCACCTGTTCAGCCAATAGTATCTGTTGTTGCTGCTGTCTCTGTTCTGTCTCCTCCCTCCTCTCACCTGTTCAGCCAATAGTATCTGTTGTTGCTGCTGTCTCTGTTCTGTCTCCTCCCTCCTCTCACCTGTTCAGCCAATAGTATCTGTTGTTGCTGCTGTCTCTGTTCTGTCTCCTCCCTCCTCTCACCTGTTCAGCCAATAGTATCTGTTGTTGCTGCTGTCTCTGTTCTGTCCCCTCCCTCCTCTCACCTGTTCAGCCAATAGTATCTGTTGTTGCTGCTGTCTCTGTTCTGTCTCCTCCCTCCTCTCACCTGTTCAGCCAATAGTATCTGTTGTTGCTGCTGTCTCTGTTCTGTCTCCTCCCTCCTCTCACCTGTTCAGCCAATAGTATCTGTTGTTGCTGCTGTCTCTGTTCTCTCAGTAGCTGTTGTTTCTGTTGTTCCATCATGTGGAGCTGAACTCTCTTCTCCTGCTCCATCACCATCATCTGTTTCATAATGGCCGCCTGCTGCTGGTTGCCCAGGTAACCGGGAGGGGCCCCTGCACCCTGATTGGGCCCCGCACCCGAGGCCACACCCCCGGCAGGGTGAGGGGGAGGGACGGCACCGGGCTGCCGCGACATTCCCACCACACCTTGTTCCTAAAGAGAGAGGGAGGGAGGGAGATCAGTGAGTTTTTATTGGTGGGATAATCAATCAATCAGCTGGTCAGGCAATCAAATGAAATCAACGAGTAAACGCTGGTGTGGCGCTTTTCACAGAGAATTCAACTGAAGACAGAAGTAACCAGCTACTTTAAAACCTACAATATAATGACAGATGAATTATCCGTGTAAATGATTATCCCAGGAACCCCGTGTAAATGATTATCCCAGGAACCCCGTGTAAATGATTATCCCAGGAACCCCGTGTAAACAGACACAGCAGGATACACTATATATACAGCAGTGTGTGGACACCCCTTCAAATGAGTGGATTCGGCAATTTCAGCCACACCAGTTGCTGACAGGTGTATACAATTGAGCACACCGCCATGCAATCTCCATAGACAAACATTGGCAGTAGAATGGCCTTACTGAAGAGCTCGAGTGACTTTCAACGTGGCACCGTCATAGGATGCCACCTTTCCAACAAGTCAGTTCGTCAAATTTCTGCCCTGCTAGAATTGCCCCGGTCAACTGTAAGTGCTGTTATTGTGAAGTAGAAATGTCTAGGAGCAACAATGGCTCAACCGCGAAGTGGTAGGCCGCACAAGCTCACAGAAAGGGACCGCTGAGTGCTGAAGCGCGTAAAAATCCATACAGAAATGGTTTGTCGAAATCGGTGTGGAAGAACTTGACTGGCCTGCACAGAACCCAGTGGAGGCTGTTATAGCAGCAATGTTCCAACATCTAGAGGAAAGCCTTCCCAGAAGACTGGAGGCTGTTATAGCAGCAATGTTCCAACATCTAGTGGAAATCCTTCCCAGAAGACTGGAGGCTGTTATAGCAGCAATGTTCCAACATCTAGAGGAAATCCTTCCCAGAAGACTGGAGGCTCTTATAGCAGCAATGTTCCAACATCTAGAGGAAATCCTTCCCAGAAGAGTGGAGGCTGTTATAGCAGCAATGTTCCAACATCTAGTGGAAATCCTTCCCAGAAGACTGGAGGCTCTTATAGCAGCAATGTTCCAACATCTAGAGGAAATCCTTCCCAGAAGAGTGGAGGCTGTTATAGCAGCAATGTTCCATCATCTAGTGGAAAGCCTTCCCAGAAGAGTGGAGGCTGTTATAGCAGCAATGTTCCAACATCTAGAGGAAATCCTTCCCAGAAGACTGGAGGCTCTTATAGCAGCAATGTTCCAACATCTAGAGGAAATCCTTCCCAGAAGACTGGAGGCTGTTATAGCAGCAATGTTCCAACATCTAGTGGAAATCATTCCCAGAAGAGTGGGGGCTGTTATAGCAGCAATGTTCCAACATCTAGTGGAAAGCCTTCCCAGAAGAGTGGAGGCTGTTATAGCAGCAATGTTCCAACATCTAGAGGAAATCCTTCCCAGAAGAGTGGGGGCTGTTATAGCAGCAATGTTCCAACATCTAGAGGAAAGCCTTCCCAGAAGACTGGAGGCTCTTATAGCAGCAATGTTCCAACATCTAGAGGAAATCCTTCCCAGAAGAGTGGGGGCTGTTATAGCAGCAATGTTCCAACATCTAGAGGAAAGCCTTCCCAGAAGACTGGAGGCTGTTATAGCAGCGAAGGACCATATTAATGCCATGATTTTGTAATGAGATGTTAGATGAGCAGGTGTCCACATACTTGTAGCATATATTCATTCAGACTAAACACCACAGTTTTAAAGATTCTTCCCAGCTAACCCCTCACTCTCACCCCCTCCCAGTGCAGTATGGGTAGTCCTAGCCCACCCTGAGTCCTCTCATCCCCTCCCAGTGCAGTATGGGTAGTCCTAGCCAACCCCGAGTCCTCTCATCCCCTCACAGTGCAGTATGGGTAGTTCTAGCCCACCCTGAGTCCTCTCATCCCCTCTGAGTGCAGTATGGGTAGTCCTCTCATCCCCTCTGAGTGCAGTATGGGTAGTCCTCTCATCCCCTCCCAGTGCAGTATGGGTAGTCGTAGCCCACCCTGAGTCCTCTCATCCCCTCCCAGTGCAGTATGGGTAGTCCTAGCCCACCCTGAGTCCTCTCATCCCCTCTGAGTGCAGTATGGGTAGTCCTCTCATCCCCTCCCAGTGCAGTATGGGTAGTTCTAGCCCACCCTGAGTCCTCTCATCCCCTCCCAGTGCAGTATGGGTAGTCCTAGCCCACCCTGAGTCCTCTCATCCCCTCCCAGTGCAGTATGGGTAGTCCTAGCCCACCCTGAGTCCTCTCATCCCCTCCCAGTGCAGTATGGGTAGTTCTAGCCCACCCTGAGTCCTCTCATCCCCTCCCAGTGCAGTATGGGTAGTCCTAGCCCACCCTGAGTCCTCTCATCCCCTCTGAGTGCAGTATGGGTAGTCCTCTCATCCCCTCCCAGTGCAGTATGGGTAGTCCTCTCATCCCCTCCCAGTGCAGTATGGGTAGTCCTCTCATCCCCTCCCAGTGCAGTATGGGTAGTCCTCTCATCCCCTCCCAGTGCAGTATGGGTAGTTCTAGCCCACCCTGAGTCCTCTCATCCCCTCTGAGTGCAGTATGGGTAGTCCTAGACCACCCTGAGTCCTCTCATCCCCTCCCAGTGCAGTATGGGTAGTCCTCTCATCCCCTCCCAGTATGGGTAGTCCTCTCATCCCCTCCCAGTGCAGTATGGGTATGTGCATACATTACACCCTCATTAGCATATAAAGAGCTACTTCCTCCACTTAGCCGCATGCTAATCTGTAAAAGGATGAAACAGCACTCTGGAACACCATTATACCCCCAACCGACCAATTAGACGAGCCCGCTCAGGAATCTATTACAGGTTCATTCAGTACGTTGTTTGGGGTCAGAACGCCCATCATTCACCACTGCTTGGTGTCGACAACAGACTAGAATGAATGGGGTTTTATTTACTGTTGTTTTAGGGAGGGAGGGAGGGAGGGAGGGAGGCAGGGAGGGAGGGAGGGAGGGAGGGAGGGAGGGAGGAAGGGAAGAGACAGACAGACAGACAGACAGACAGACAGACAGACAGACAGACAGACAGACAGACAGACAGACAGACAGACAGACAGACAGACAGACAGACAGACAGACAGACAGACAGACAGACAGACAGACAGACAGACAGACAGACAGACAGACAGACAGACAGACAGACAGACAGACAGACAGACAGACAGACAGACAGACAGACAGACAGACCTAAATGTCAGAACCTGACACACTCAGCACACAGGGGGACAAACACCTGCCTGGAGGTGACAGCATCCCCTCCCCCATATGCCCCCCTAGGCACAACTATGACATCATAACCAATAAAAACGGGTCACAACTCCTGCAGCTCTGTCACATCCTGGGTATGTACATAGTCAATGGTAGGCTTCGAGGGGACTCCTATGGTAGGTACACCTATAGCTCTGTGGCACGCTGGGTATGTACATAGTCAATGGTAGGCTTCGAGGGGACTCCTATGGTAGGTACACCTATAGCTCTGTCGCACGCTGGGTATGTACATAGTCAACGGTAGGCTTCGAGGGGACTCCTATGGTAGGTACACCTATAGCTCTGTGGCACGCTGGGTATGTACATAGTCAATGGTAGGCTTCGAGGGGACTCCTATGGTAGGTACACCTATAGCTCTGTCGCACGCTGGGTATGTACATAGTCAACGGTAGGCTTCGAGGGGACTCCTATGGTAGGTACACCTATAGCTCATCTTTTGGCAGTAGTACTGTAGACTACTTTATCACTGACCTCAACCCAGAGTCTCTCAGAGCGTTCACAGTCAGTCCACTGACACCCCTATCAGACCACAGCAAAATCACAGTCTACTTAAACAGTGCAATACTCAACCATGAGGCATCAAAGCCAAAGGAACTGAGTAACATTAAGAAATGCTATAGATGGAAGGAATGCAGTTTGGAAACCTACCAAAAAACAATTAGGCAACAACAAATTCAATCCCTTTTAGACAATTTCCTGGGTAAAACGTTCCACTGTAATAGTGAAGGTGTAAACTTGGCAGTAGAAAATCTTAACAGTATATTTGACCTCTCAGCTTCCCTATCAAATCTAAAAATCTCAAATAGAAAACCGAAGAAAATGAACAATAATGACAAATGGTTTGATGAAGAATGCAACAATCTAAGAAAGAAATTGAGAAACCTGTCCAACCAAAAACATAGAGACCCGGAAAACCTGAGTCTACGCCTTCACTATGGTGAATCACTAAAACAATACAGAAATACACTACGGAAAAGAAGGAACAGTATGTCAGAAATCAGCTCAATGTAATTGTAGAATCCATAGACACTAACAACAACATTGGATCATTCAGAGATCCTCACT
>NW_025746128.1:22500-45000 GCF_021184085.1 Oncorhynchus gorbuscha
AGAGAGAGAGAGAGAGAGAGAGAGAGAGGAAGGTAATGAAGGGAGAGAAAAGGAGGGAAGCAAAGGAGGACAGAAAAACAGGTAGCCTGGCAACTGTATCCGTGGCAAGGAGCAGATGGTGCTCGTAGGAGATGCAATGGCCGCTGCGCCTGGTCACCCCCGACAACACCGGGCAGTCCCGCGGGAACCACACACACACACACACACACACACACACACTGTCTTTTTCACTCTATCACTCTGTCCCTCTTTACCCTATGTCTTACTCCCTCTGTCTGTGTCTCTCTCTCTATCTCTCGGTCTCTCTCTCTGTCTCTCTCTCTCTGTCTCTCTCTCTCTCGCTCTGTCTCTCTCTCTGTCTCACTCCCTCTGTCTCACTCCCTCTGTCTCACTCCCTCTGTCTCACTCCCTCTGTCTCACTCCCTCTGTCTTACTCCTCCCTCTGTCTGTGTGTCTCTCTCTCTCCTCTCACACTCTCTCTCTCCTCTCTCTGTCTCTCTCTCTCTCTCTGGATAAAAAGTGTTCCTTCTCTCTCTCACAGACAGTAGAATTGGGTCAGTAGTATCTGTGGAGACCACAGACAGGCCAGTAGAGAGACCATGTGTTAATGCTACTTCTCATACAGTCAGGCTGGCTACCATTAATATTACTACAGAGAGGAGGGAGGAGAGAGGAGAGAGGAGGGAGGAGAGAGGATGGAGGAGAGGGGAGGGAGAAGAGAGGAGGGAGGAGAGAGCAGGGAGGAGAGAGGAGGGAGGAGAGAGGAGGGAAGAGATGAGGGAGGAGAGAGGAGGGAGAAGAGAGAATATTAGGAGAGAGGAGGGAGGAGAGGGAGAGAGAGGAGGAGGGGGAGAGAGATGGAGGGAGGAGAGAGGAGGGAGGAGAGAGGAGAGAGGAGGGAGGAGAGGGGAGAGAGAGAGGAGGGAGGAGAGAGGAGGGAGGGAGGAGGAGGGAAGAGGGAGGGAGAGAGGAGGAGGAGAGGAGAGAGGAGGGAGAGAGGAGGGGGAGGAGAGAGGAGGAGAGAGGAGGGAGGAGGGGAGGGAGAAGAGAGGAGGGAGGAGAGAGGAGAGAGCAGGGAGGAGAGAGGAGGGAGGAGAGAGGAGGGAAGAGATGAGGGAGGAGAGAGGAGGGAGAAGAGAGGAGGGAGGAGAGAGGAGGAGGAGGAGGGAGGGAGAGGAGGAGGGAGGGAGGAGGAGAGAGAGAGGAGGGAGGAGAGAGGAGGGAGGAGAGGAGAGAGGAGGAGGGAGGGGGAGAGAGGAGGGAGGGAGGAGAGGGAGAGGAGGGAGGAGAGAGGAGAGAGGAGGGAGGAGAGAGGAGGAGAGAGGAGAGAGGAGGGAGGAGAGAGGAGAGAGGAGGGAGGAGAGGGGAGAGAGGAGGGAGGAGAGAGGAGGAGAGAGGAGAGAGGAGGGAGGAGAGAGGAGGAGAGAGGAGAGCGGAGAGAGGAGGGAGGAGAGAGAGGGTTATCTGTCGTTCCGGTGGATAGGTAGGATGTGTTTTTGTAGGAAGTGGAGCCTGTCAGATTTATTGGGTTAGGAGGTAGGGAGAGCTCAGGTGATTACATTATACATGTGTGTGTGTGTGTGTGTGTGTGTGTGTGTGTGTGTGTGTGTGTGTGTGTGTGTGTGTGTGTGTGTGTGTGTGTGTGTGTGTGATGGAGATGGCATGAAGATGATTGTGCGGCTGGCTGTATATGACAGGAACAAAGTGTGTGTGTGGTGTACACCTCTGTGTATGCTCTGCAGCCAAGGTGAAGTCACCTGTCCCCATGGTGACCACACTGCAGTAATATTATGGGCTTTGTTCTGCTTTCACACACACACACTGAGACCGCACGCGGCACCGCACACTACCTTGCTCTCTGTACCTCACACACACACAATAAGCCTCTCATAGAGGAGGAGGAGGAGAGAGAGAGGAGGAGGAGGAACACACCATGTCTGGAGATGTAACATCTGTCACACACTTCAATGGGAGAGAGAGAGGAGGAGGAGGAGAGAGAGAGAGGAGGAGGAGGAGCACACCATGTCTGGAGATGTAACATCTGTCACACACTTCAATGGGAGAGAGAGAGGAGGAGGAAGAGGAGGAGGAGAGAGAGGAGGGAGGAGGAGCACACCATGTCTGGAGATGTAACATCTGTCACACACTTCAATGGGAGAGAGAGAGGAGGAGGAGGAGGAGGAGAGAGAGAGAGAGAGGAGGAGGAGCACACCATGTCTGGAGATGTAACATCTGTCACACACTTCAATGGGAGAGAGAGAGTAGGAGGAGAGAGAGAGGAGGAGGAGGAGGAGGAGGAGGAGGAGGAGGAGGAGGAGGAGAGAGAGAGGAGGAGGAAAGAGAAGGAGGAGGAGGAGGAGGAGGAGGAGGAGGAGGAGGGAGGAGGAGAGGAGGAGGAGGAGGAGGAGGAGGAGGAGGAGGAGGAGGAGAGAGAGGAGGAGAGAGAGAGAGAGGAGGAGGAGGAGCACACCATGTCTGGAGGAGGAGGAGCACACCATGTCTGGAGGAGGAGGAGGGGATGGAGGGAGAGAGGAGGAGGAGGGGGGATGGAGGAAGGAGAGAGGAGGAACATGTTGAATGTGTCTCTGTCTCTCTCTCCTCTCTCTCTGTCTCTCTCGCTCTCTCTGTCTCTCTCTCTCTCTGTCTCCTCTGTCTCTCTCTCTCCTCTCTCTGTCTCTCTCCTCTCTCTGTCTCTCTCTCTCTCTCTCTCTTTCTCTGTCTCTCTCCTCTCGCTTTGTCTCTCTTCTTTCTCTCTGTCTCTCTATATCTGTCTCTCCTCTCTCTATCTCTGTCTCTCTCCTCTCTCTTTCTCTATCTCTGTCTCTCTCCTCTCTCTTTCTCTATCTCTGTCTCTCTCCTCTCTCTTTCTCTATCTCTCTCTCTCTCCTCTCTCTTTCTCTATCTCTCTCTCTCTCCTCTCTCTTTCTCTCTCTGTCTCTCCTCTCTCTTTCTCTCTCTGTCGCTCTCCTCTCTTTGTCTCTCTCCTCTTTCTTTGTCTCTCTCTCTGTCTCTCTCTCTGTCTCTCCTCTCTCTCTCTCTCTCTCTCTCTCTCTCTCTCTCTCTCTCTCTCTCTCTCTCTCTCTCTCTCTCTCTCTCTCTCTCTCTCTCTCTCTCTCTCTCTCTCTCTCTCTCTCTCTCTCTCTCTCTCTCTCTCTCTCTCTCTCTCTCTCTCTCTCTGTCTCTCTCTCTCTGTCTCTCTCTGTCTCTCTCCTCTCTTTGTCTCTCTCTCTTTGTCTCTCTCTGTCTCTCTCTCTCCTCTCTGTCTCTGTCTCTCTCCTCTCTCTCTCTCTCTGTCTCTCTCCTCTCTCTTTCTCTCTCCTCTTTCTTTGTCTCTCTCTCTGTCTCTCTCTGTCTGTCCTCTTTCTTTGTCTCTCTCTCTGTCTCTCTCCTCTTTCTCTCTCTGTCTCTGTCCTCTTTCTTTGTCTCTCTCTCTCTCTCCCTCTGTCTCTCTCCTCTTTCTTTGTCTCTCTCTGTCTCTGTCCTCTTTCTTTGTCTCTCTCTCTCTGTCTCTCTGTCTCTCTCCTCTTTCTTTGTCTCTCTCTCTGTCTCTCTCCTCTTTCTTTGTCTCTCTCTCTCTCTCTGTCTCTCTCCTCTTTCTTTGTCTCTCTCTCTGTCTCTCTCTCTGCCTCTGTAAACATGTTGAATGTGTGTGAGATACTTTCTGATAATGTTGGTGTATTAAAAAAACCATCTAACATGAGTATTACGCAACACAAACACACACACAACCTCCAGCAGATGGTGAAGCCAGACGTCACAGCTTCATTAAACACACACCCCGACACACACACACACACCCCGACACACACACACACACACACACACACACACACACACACACACACACACACACACACACACACACACACACACACACACACACACACACACACACACACACACACACACACACACACACACACACACACACACACACACACACACACATCCTCCTAACTCAGTTTAGGAAATTACAACAACTATCAACACACACTAGTCAGGGATGTTTAATCTGTAGGGAGGGAGGACTCTATTTAATGTGTTGTAGAGAGAGAGGGTTGGTCTGTTTAATCTGTAGGGAGGGAGGACTCTATTTAATGTGTTGTAGAGAGAAGAGGGGAGGACTCTATTTAATGTGTTGTAGAGAGAAGAGGGGAGGACTCTATTTAATGTGTTGTAGAGAGAAGAGGGGAGGACTCTATTTAATGTGTTGTAGAGAGAAGAGGGGAGGACTCTATTTAATGTGTTGTAGAGAGAAGAGGGGAGGACTCTATTTAATGTGTTGTAGAGAGAAGAGGGGAGGACTCTATTTAATGTGTTGTAGAGAGAAGAGGGGAGGACTCTATTTAATGTGTTGTAGAGAGAAGAGGGGAGGACTCTATTTAATGTGTTGTAGAGAGAAGAGGGGAGGACTCTATTTAATGTGTTGTAGAGAGAAGAGGGGAGGACTCTATTTAATGTGTTGTAGAGAGAAGAGGGTCGGTCTGTTTAATCTGTAGGGAGGGAGGACTCTATTTAATGTGTTGTAGAGAGAGAGAGAAGAGGGTCGGTCTGTTTAATCTGTAGGGAGGGAGGACTCTATTTAATGTGTTGTAGAGAGAGAGGGTCGGTCTGTTTAATCTGTAGGGAGGGAGGACTCTATTTAATGTGTTGTAGAGAGAGAGAGAAGAGGGTCGGTCTGTTTAATCTGTAGGGATGCAGGACTCTATTTAATGTGTTGTAGAGAGAGAGAGAAGAGGGTCGGTCTGTTTAATCTGTAGGGATGCAGGACTCTATTTAATGTGTTGTAGAGAGAGAGAGAAGAGGGTCTGTCTGTTTAATCTGTAGGGAGGGAGGACTCTATTTAATGTGTTGTAGAGAGAGAGAGAGAAGAGGGTCGGTCTGTTTAATCTGTAGGGAGGGAGGACTCTATTTAATGTGTTGTAGAGAGAGAGAGAAGAGGGTCGGTCTGTTTAATCTGTAGGGAGGGAGGACTCTATTTAATGTGTTGTAGAGAGAAGAGGGTTGGTCTGTTTAATCTGTATGGAGGGAGGACTCTATTTAATGTGTTGTAGAGAGAGAAGAGTGGAATATTATATAGCTAGTGTACTACTGGAACACTGTATAGCTAGTGTACTACTGGAACACTATATAACTAGTATACTAATGGAATACTATTCCCTATATACAGTTGAAGCAGGAAGTTTACATAAACGTAGGTTGGAGTCATTAAAGGACATCTACTGTGTACATGACACCAGTCATTAAAGGACATCTACTGTGTACACGACACCAGTCATTAAAGGACATCTACTGTGTACACGACACCAGTCATTAAAGGACATCTACTGTGTACACGACACCAGTCATTAAAGGACATCTACTGTGTACACGACACCAGTCATTAAAGGACATCTACTGTGTACACGACACCAGTCATTAAAGGACATCTACTGTGTACACGACACCAGTCATTTTTCCAACAGTTGTTCACAGATTATTCCACTGTATCACAATTCCACTGGTTCAGAAGTTCACATACACTAAGAGGACTGTGCCTTTAAACAGCTTGGAAAATTCCAGAAAATGATGTCATGGCTTTAGAAGCTTCTTATAGGCTAATTGATATCATGTGATGTGTTTTATTCCTCCTACACAGCAGTTTCTGTTTCAGTTAATGATTGCGTTTCTCCATATTGAATTGATGATCATTTGCACCTGTTTGGTATAATTGTTTAATCAAACACCTGACTATATGCTGACAAAATCCCTGCAAGCGTTGACACTGTTATGAAGCCAAAGGGTGGTCACACCAAATATGGTCATGAAGCCAAAGGGTGGTCACACCAAATATGGTCATGAAGCCAAAGGGTGTTCACACCAAATATGGTCATGAAGCCAAAGGATGGTCACACCGAATATGGTCATGAAGCCAAAGGGTGTTCACACCGAATATGGTCATGAAGCCAAAGGGTGTTCACACCAAATATGGTCATGAAGCCAAAGGGTGTTCACACCAAATATGGTCATGAAGCCAAAGGATGGTCACACCGAATATGGTCATGAAGCCAAAGGGTAGTCACACCAAATATGGTCATGAAGCCAAAGGATGGTCACACCAAATATGGTCATGAAGCCAAAGGATGGTCACACCAAATATGGTCATGAAGCCAAAGGGTGTTCACACCAAATATGGTCATGAAGCCAAAGGATGGTCACACCAAATATGGTCATGAAGCCAAAGGGTGTTCACACCAAATATGGTCATGAAGCCAAAGGGTGTTCACACCAAATATGGTCATGAAGCCAAAGGGTGTTCACACCAAATATGGTCATGAAGCCAAAGGGTAGTCACACCAAATATGGTCATGAAGCCAAAGGATGGTCACACCAAATATGGTCATGAAGCCAAAGGGTGTTCACACCAAATATGGTCATGAAGCCAAAGGGTGTTCACACCAAATATGGTCATGAAGCCAAAGGGTGTTCACACCAAATATGGTCATGAAGCCAAAGGGTGGTCACACCAAATATGGTCATGAAGCCAAAGGATGGTCACACCAAATATGGTCACGAAGCCAAAGGGTGTTCACACCAAATATGGTCATGAAGCCAAAGGATGGTCACACCAAATATGGTCATGAAGCCAAAGGATGGTCACAACAAATATGGTCATGAAGCCAAAGGGTGTTCACACCAAATATGGTCATGAAGCCAAAGGGTGTTCACACCAAATATGGTCATGAAGCCAAAGGATGGTCACACCAAATATGGTCATGAAGCCAAAGGGTGTTCACACCAAATATGGTCATGAAGCCAAAGGATAGAGAGAGAGAGAGACAGAGACAGAGACAGAGAGAGAGAGAGAGAGAGAGAGAGAGAGAGAGAGAGAGAGAGAGAGAGAGAGAGAGAGACAGGTAGAGAGAGAGACAGGTAGAGAGAGAGAGAGAGAGAGAGAGAGAGAGAGAGAGAGAGAGACAGGTAGAGAGAGAGACAGGTAGAGAGAGAGACAGGTAGAGAGAGAGACAGGTAGAGAGAAAGAGACAGGTAGAGATAGAGAAACAGGTAGAGAGAGAGAGACAGGTAGAGAGAGAGAGAGGTTCTGTCCCCAACCAAGGAGGGCCTACAGCAGCACCTTGATCTCATGCACAGATTCTGTCAGACCTGGGCCCTGACAGTAAATCTCAGTAAGACCAAAATAATGGTCTTCCAAAAAAGGTCCAGTCACCAGGAACACAAATACAAATTCCATCTAGACACCATTGCCCTACAGCACACAAAAAAACTATACATACCTTGGCCTAAACATCAGCGCCACAGATAACTTCCACAAAGCTGTGAACGATCTGAGAGACAAGGCAAGAAGGGCCTTCTATGCCATCAAAAGAAACATAAATTTCAACATACCAATTAGGATTTGGCTAAAAATACTTGAATCAGTCATAGAGCCCATTGCCCTTTATGGTTGTGAGGTCTGGGGTCCGCTCACCAACCAAGACTTCACAAAATGGGACAAACACCAAATTGAGACTCTGCACGCAGAATTCTGCAAAAAATAGGCCGATACCCACTAATTATCAAAATCCAGAAAAGAGCCATTAAATTCTACAACCACCTAAAAGGAAGCGATTCCCAAACCTTCCATAACAAAGCCATCACCTACAGAGAGATGAACCTGGAGAAGAGTCCCCTAAGCAAGCTGGTCCTGGGGCTCTGTTCACAAACACCAACAGACCCCACAGAGCCCCAGGACAGCAGCACAATTAGACCCAAACAAATCATGAGAAAACACAAGGATAATTACTTGACACACAGGTAGAGAGAGAGGCAGGTAGAGAGAGAGGCAGGTAGAGTGAGAGAGGCAGGTAGAGTGAGAGAGGCAGGTAGAGTGAGAGAGGCAGGTAGAGTGAGAGAGGCAGGTAGAGAGAGGCAGGTAGAGGCAGGTAGAGTGAGAGAGGCAGGTAGAGGCAGGTAGAGTGAGAGGCAGGTAGAGTGAGAGAGGCAGGTAGAGTGAGAGAGGCAGGTAGGTAGAGTGAGAGAGGCAGGTAGAGAGAGGCAGGTAGAGGCAGGTAGAGTGAGAGACAGGTAGAGTGAGAGAGGCAGGTAGAGAGAGAGGCAGGTAGAGTGAGAGAGAGACAAAGAGAGAGAGAGAGAAAGAGAGAGCGACAAAGAGAGAGAGAGGGGGAGAGAGAAAAAAAAAAAAAAGATAATTACTTGACACATTGGAAAGAATTAACAAAAAAACAGAGCAAACTAGAATGCTATTTGGCCCTACACAGAGAGTACACAGTGGCAGAATACCTGACCACTGTGACTGACCCAAAATTAAGGAAAGCTTTGACTATGTACAGACTCAGTGAGCATAGCCTTGCTATTGAGAAAGGCCTCCGAAGGCAGACATGGCTCTCAAGAGAAGACAGGCTATGTGCTCACTGCCCACAAAATGAGGTGGAAACTGAGATGCACTTCCTAACCTCCTGCCCAATGTATGACCATATTAGAGAGACATATTTCCCTCAGATTACACAGATCCACAAAGAATTCAAAAACAAATCCAATTTTGTAAAACTCCCATATCTACTGGGTGAAATACCAGTGTGCCATCACAGCAGCAAGCAAGATCTGTGACCTGTTGCCACGAGAAAAGGGCAACCAGTGAAGAACAAACACCATTGTAAATACAACCCATATTTATGCTTATTTATTTTACTTTATATATTCACTTTATATATGATCTACCTCACTTGCTTTGGCAATGTTAACACGTTTCCCATGCCAATAAAGCCCTTGAATTGAATTGAGAGAGAGAGAGAGAGAGAGAGAGAGAGAGAGGTTGCAGCAGGTGGACGGAGGAGTGCACTACCCTGAGAAGAGCCAGGTGTTACAGTATATGACACTGTTAAACTGTTACCATGGAAACCTTAAAGACAAATACACAGAGAGAGAGAGAGAGAGAGAGAGAGAGAGAGAGAGAGAGAGAGAGAGAGAGAGAGAGTGACACACACATTGAGCGCTGTGTGTTCTGTGGGCTTGGTGTGTGTTCTGTGTGTGCGTGAGCGTGTGTGCGTTAGCGTGTGTGTGTGTGTGTGTGTGTCACCTGTTGTGCTTCCTAGCCGTCAGTCATATGTACAATTCTCAGTCTCCCTAATTGGATCACACACACACACACACACACACACACACACACACACACACACACACACACACACACACACACACACACACACACACACACACACACACACACACACACACACACACACACACACACACACACACACACACACACACACACACACACACACACACACACACAGGTATTTTCTGTAGACACTACATTAAACACGTGCTTCCTCATTAGTCACTGGTCCTGTGTTCCATATGTCTGTTTGTTAACGGGTGAATCAGCTCTAATACGGCTGAGAGATGTGATAGGAGGATTCTGTCTGGTCCTCCACATTCTATTATAGAGAGATGTGATAGGAGGATTCTGTCTGGTCCTCCACAGTCTATTATAGAGAGATGTGATAGGAGGATTCTGTCTGGTCCTCCACATTCTATTATAGAGACATGTGATAGGAGGATTCTGTCTGGTCCTCCACATTCTATTATAGAGAGATGTGATAGGAGGATTCTGTCTGGTCCTCTACATTCTATTATAGAGAGATGTGATAGGAGGATTCTGTCTGGTCCTCCACATTCTATTATAGAGAGATGTGATAGGAGGATTCTGTCTGGTCCTCTACATTCTATTATAGAGAGATGTGATAGGAGGATTCTGTCTGGTCCTCTACATTCTATTATAGAGAGATGTGATAGGAGGATTCTGTCTGGTCCACCACATTCTATTATAGAGAGATGTGATAGGAGGATTCTGTCTGGTCCTCCACATTCTATTGGTTAAAACAACATACTATGATAGAGCGATGTGATAGGAGGATTCTGTCTGGTCGCACCACAATCTGCAGAGCTGGGATGGCTGTATCCTCCACATTCTATTGGTTCAAACAATTTTGTAGAATCATTTAAATAGAAAAACTGTTAAAGTTGTGAATCTGTTGTTGTGTGTATCAGTTCAGAGACCATGTGTCACGGAACCAACCTGTTGCAACCTGCATGGTTCATTTCTCTGGTCCTTAAATTTAAATGATATACATTTTTAAAAATTGTATCACAATTTTCTTTAAATAATTCCTTGCCTTATTTACCTTCCATGTTTTTGTGGGAATGCTGAAGTCAGTTGGTTGTAATGTAGGACAGAGCATTTCACTATCGGAGAGTATTAACCGAAGGGGTGGGGGATATCAAACTGGGTATTATGTTGGGGAGGGGGGTTCCCAGAGCTCTTCAATGTGTGTGTATGTATGTCATGCATGTGAGCGGGTGGCGACCCCCCTTTGCTGGAGATGGTCTCTTCCTTCAGAGAGAGAGAGAGAGGGAGAGAGGAAGGAGAGAGAAAGAGGAAGGAGAGAGAGTATTGCTGATGGGATTGTGTTAATAATTCAGAGAGTAGAAATCAAGGCTATTACACAGCTGTTAACGGAGGGGAGTGGCAGCATCATCCATCTATCCCTCCCTCCTTGATTCTCTCACTTCATCTGTCCCTCCCTCCCTCCTCGCTCAATCACTCAAGTCGATAGCTATTCTCCCTCTAAAATCTCTCAATCCCTCCTTCCTCTTACCAACCGTACACCTCCCTCTCCTCTCCTCTTACCTACTGTACACCTCCCTCTCCTCTCCTACCCAGTCATTTACCCTCATTACTCCTCCACTCCTCACTTTCTCTGCTGTACTCTCAGGCAGGGCATAATGTGCCATCTCTCTTCCCCCCCCTCCCTCCCTCCCTCCCTCCCTAGTAGTATCAGAGAGGTCTGCTATAGGACCACCTATCTACCTCCCTCTCTCACTCCCTCCCATAATGAGTGTGAGAGGCAGGTAGAGAGAGAGTGAGAGTGAGAGGCAGGTAGAGAGAGAGTGAGAGGCAGGTAGAGAGAGAGAGAGAGAGGCAGGTAGAGAGAGAGGCAGGTAGAGAGAGAGGCAGGTAGAGAGAGAGGCAGGTAGAGAGAGAGAGAGAGAGAGAGAGAGAGAGAGAGGGGCAGGTAGAGAGAGAGAGAGTGAGAGGCAGGTAGAGAGAGAGAGAGGCAGGTAGAGAGAGAGGCAGGTAGAGAGAGAGGCAGGTAGAGAGAGAGGCAGGTAGAGAGAGGCAGGTAGAGAGAGAGGCAGGTAGAGAGAGGCAGGTAGAGAGATGCAGGTAGAGAGAGAGAGAGTGATATATTGATCCCCTTGGAGGTGGATGGAGAGAGAGAGAGAGAGAGAGAGAGAGAGAGAGAGAGAGAGAGAGACGAGAGAGAGAGAGAAGGAGAGAGACACAGAGAGGAGAGAGGGAGAGAGAGACACAGAGAGAGAGAGAGAGAGAGAGGTGTAGAGAGGTAGAGAGAGAGAGACAGAGAGAGAGAGAGAGAGAGAGAGAGAGAGAGAGAGAGAGAGAGAGAGAGAGAGAGAGAGAGAGAGAGAGAGAGAGAGAGAGAGTAGAGAGGTAGAGAGAGAGAGAGACAGAGAGAGACAAAGTGAGAGAGAGAGAGAGAGGTGTAGAGAGGTAGAGAGAGAGAGGTGTAGAGAGGTAGAGAGAGAGAGACAGAGAGAGACAAAGTGTGAGAGAGAGAGAGAGAGAGAGAGAGAGAGGTGTAGAGAGGTAGAGAGAGAGATAGCTACATACTACAGTATAGTTCCTGTATATAGCTACATACTACAGTATAGTTCCTGTATATAGTTACATACTACAGTATAGTTCCTGTATATAGCTACATACTACAGTATTGACTACAGAAATGGTGCTGGGTGACGAAATGATGAAATCTGGTGTGAAAATAAGAAATGACTCTGGTCATTATCACATATCACGCTCTCCTTTTCTCTTTGTCTCTCTATTGTTATCTCTCCCCCTGGTCTCTCTCTCTCTCCCTGTGTCTCTCTCCCTGTGTCTCTCTATTGTTATCTCTCCCCCTGGTCTCTCTCTCTCTCCCTGTGTCTCTCTATTGTTATCTCTTCCCCCTGGTCTCTCTCTCTCTCTCTCTCTCTCTCTCTCTCTCTCTCTCTCTCTCTCTCTCTGTGTTCTCTCTCTCTCTCTCCTCTCTCTCTCTCTCCCTGCCTCTCTCTCTCTCTCCCTGTCTCTCTCTCTGTCTCTCTCAAAGTGTGGCTGTATCCCCCAGTAAATAGAGCTCTCAGAAATAGAACATGGAAATTCCATTTAACTAAGTGTCTGTGTGAGAGTCTCACTAATGCTTCAACATGCACATGAATCGGAAACAGAGACGCACACACCTTACAATTACAATCACGCCATCAAAACAAGTGCCGAAAACAAACAATCATTTGCCATTATTACAAACAGCTGTTGAGAGAGAGATGTGAGGATGGCATCACCTCACCCCCTCCTTTCCCTCCCCCTCTCTCCCACCATCCTCTCTACCTCCCTGTCTCTGTCGTCCTCCTTTCCCACCTCTCTGTTCTCCTGTCTCCAGGGAGGTGTGGAGCTGATATATGGCGCTCTACTGATCTGACGACTCAGCACAACAGATAGAGGAGAGGAGAGCAAGGGAGAGAGAGAGAGAGAGGGGGAGGGAAAGAGAGAGGGAGAGAAAGAGAGAGAGAGAGAGAGAGAGAGAGAGAGAGAGAGAGAGAGGGGAGGGAAAGAGAGAGGGAGAGAAAGAGAGAGAGAGAGAGAGAGAGAGAGAGAGAGAGAGAGAGAGAGAGAGAGAGAGAGAGAGAGAGAGAGAGAGAGAGGGAGGAGGGAAAGAGAGAGGGAGAGAAAGAGAGAGAGAGAGAGAGAGAGAGAGAGAGAGAGAGAGAGAGAGAGAGAGAGAGAGAGAGAGAGAGAGAGGGAGAGAGAGAGAGAGAGGAGAGAGAGAGGGGGAGAGGGAGAGAGAGAGAGAGAGAGAGAGAGAGAGAGAGAGAGAGAGAGAGAGAGAGAGAGAGAGAGAGAGAGAGAAGGGGTGTGAAACATTGGAGAAGAGAGGACAGGATAGTCTGGGTATTATTCAACACTTCTACCATGATGAGTACAGGGGTCATAAACCGTGTGTAAACCGTAGGTGACGATAAATCAAACAAGGGACACACCCTCAGCACCAGAGAACCACACCAGAGAACCACACCAGAGAACCACACCAGAGAACCACACCACAGAACCACACCAGAGAACCACACAAGAGAACCACACCACAGAACCAGACCAGAGAGCCACACCACAGAACCACACCAGAGAACCACACCACAGAGCCACACAAGAGAACCACACCAGAGAACCACACCAGAGAACCACACCAGAGAACCACACCAGAGAACCACACCACAGAACCACACCACAGAACCACACCACAGAACCACACCACAGAACCACACCACAGAGCCACACAAGAGAACCACACCAGAGAACCACACCACAGAGCCACACAAGAGAACCACACCAGAGAACCACACCAGAGAACCACACCAGAGAACCACACCAGAGAACCACACCAGAGAGCCACACCAGAGAGCCACACCACAGAACCAGACCAGAGAACCACACCAGAGAGCCACACCACAGAACCACACCAGAGAACCACACCAGATTACCACACCAGAGAGCCACACCACAGAGCCACACCAGAGAGCCACACCACAGAGCCACACCAGAGAGCCACACCACAGAGCCACACCAGATTACCACACCACAGAGCCACACCAGATTACCACACCACAGAGCCACACCACAGAGCCACACCACAGAACCACACCAGAGAGCCACACCACAGAGCCACACCACAGAGCCACACCACAGAGCCACACCACAGAACCACACCACAGAGCCACACCACAGAGCCACACCACAGAGCCACACCACAGAACCACACCAGAGAGCCACACCACAGAACCACACCAGAGAGCCACACCAGAGAGCCACACCACAGAGCCACACCACAGAACCACACCACAGAACCACACCACAGAAACACACCACAGAACCACACCACAGAACCACACCACAGAGCCACACCACAGAACCACACCAGAGAACCACACCAGAGAACCACACCAGAGAGCCACACCAGAGAGCCACACCACAGAACCAGACCAGAGAACCACACCAGAGAGCCACACCACAGAACCACACCAGAGAACCACACCAGATTACCACACCAGAGAGCCACACCACAGAGCCACACCAGAGAGCCACACCAGAGAGCCACACCAGAGAGCCACACCACAGAGCCACACCACAGAGCCACACCAGATTACCACACCACAGAGCCACACCAGATTACCACACCACAGAGCCACACCACAGAGCCACACCACAGAACCACACCAGAGAGCCACACCACAGAGCCACACCACAGAACCACACCACAGAACCACACCACAGAGCCACACCACAGAGCCACACCACAGAGCCACACCACAGAACCACACCACAGAGCCACACCACAGAACCACACCAGAGAGCCACACCACAGAGCCACACCAGAGAGCCACACCACAGAGCCACACCACAGAACCACACCACAGAGCCACACCACAGAGCCACACCACAGAACCACACCACAGAACCACACCACAGAAACACACCACAGAACCACACCACAGAGCCACACCACAGAACCACACCAGAGAGCCACACCACAGAGCCACACCAGATTACCACACCAGATTACCACACCAGATTACCACACCACAGAGCCACACCACAGAGCCACACCACAGAACCACACCACAGAGCCACACCACAGAACCACACCACAGAGCCACACCACAGAGCCACACCACACCACAGAGCCACACCACAGAGCCACACCACAGAGCCACACCACAGAGCCACACCACAGAACCACACCACAGAGCCACACCACAGAACCACACCAGAGAGCCACACCACAGAACCACACCACAGAACCACACCACAGAGCCACACCACAGAACCACACCACAGAGCCACACCACAGAACCACACCACAGAACCACACCACAGAGCCACACCACAGAACCACACCAGAGAACCACACCACAGAGCCACACAAGAGAACCACACCAGAGAACCACACCAGAGAACCACACCACAGAGCCACACCACAGAGCCACACCAGAGAACCAGACCAGAGAACCACACCAGAGAACCACACCACAGAGCCACACAAGAGAACCACACCACAGAACCAGACCAGAGAACCACACCAGAGAGCCACACCACAGAACCACACCAGAGAGCCACACCAGAGAGCCACACCACAGAACCAGACCAGAGAACCACACCAGAGAGCCACACCACAGAACCACACCAGATTACCACACCAGAGAGCCACACCACAGAGCCACAACACAGAACCACACCAGAGAGCCACACCACAGAGCCACACCACAGAGCCACACCAGATTACCACACCAGAGAGCCACACCAGAGAGCCACACCACAGAACCACACCACAGAACCACACCACAGAGCCACACCACAGAACCACACCACAGAGCCACACCACAGAGCCACACCAGAGAGCCACACCACAGAGCCACACCAGAGAGCCACACCAGAGAGCCACACCAGAGAGCCACACCACAGAGCCACACCACAGAGCCACACCACAGAGCCACACCACAGAACCACACCACAGAACCACACCACAGAACCACACCACAGAAACACACCACAGAACCACACCACAGAGCCACACCACAGAACCACACCAGAGAACCACACCAGAGAACCACACCACAGAGCCACACCAGAGAGCCACACCAGAGAGCCACACCACAGAACCAGACCAGAGAACCACACCAGAGAGCCACACCACAGAACCACACCATAGAACCACACCAGATTACCACACCAGAGAGCCACACCACAGAGCCACACCAGAGAGCCACACCACAGAGCCACACCAGAGAGCCACACCACAGAGCCACACCACAGAGCCACACCAGATTACCACACCACAGAGCCACACCAGATTACCACACCACAGAGCCACACCAGAGAGCCACACCACAGAGCCACACCACAGAGCCACACCACAGAACCACACCACAGAGCCACACCACAGAACCACACCACAGAGCCACACCACAGAACCACACCAGAGAGCCACACCACAGAACCACACCAGAGAGCCACACCACAGAGCCACACCACAGAGCCACACCACAGAGCCACACCACAGAGCCACACCACAGAGCCACACCACAGAACCACACCACAGAACCACACCACAGAACCACACCAGAGAGCCACACCACAGAACCACACCAGAGAACCACACCAGATTACCACACCAGAGAGCCACACCACAGAGCCACACCAGAGAGCCACACCACAGAGCCACACCACAGAACCACACCAGAGAGCCACACCACAGAACCACACCACAGAACCACACCACAGAGCCACACCACAGAACCACACCACAGAACCACACCACAGAGCCACACCACAGAACCACACCACAGAACCACACCACAGAACCACACCACAGAGCCACACCACAGAACCACACCAGAGAACCACACCACAGAGCCACACCAGAGAACCACACCAGAGAACCACACCAGAGAACCACACCACAGAGCCACACCACAGAGCCACACCAGAGAACCAGACCAGAGAACCACACCAGAGAACCACACCACAGAGCCACACAAGAGAACCACACCACAGAACCAGACCAGAGAACCACACCAGAGAGCCACACCACAGATCCACACCAGAGAGCCACACCAGAGAGCCACACCACAGAACCAGACCAGAGAACCACACCAGAGAGCCACACCACAGAACCACACCAGAGAACCACACCAGATTACCACACCAGAGAGCCACACCACAGAGCCACAACACAGAACCACACCAGAGAGCCACACCACAGAGCCACACCACAGAGCCACACCAGATTACCACACCAGATTACCACACCACAGAGCCACACCACAGAGCCACACCAGAGAGCCACACCACAGAACCACACCACAGAAACACACCACAGAACCACACCACAGAGCCACACCACAGAACCACACCAGAGAACCACACCAGAGAACCACACCACAGAGCCACACCAGAGAGCCACACCAGAGAGCCACACCACAGAACCAGACCAGAGAACCACACCAGAGAGCCACACCACAGAACCACACCAGAGAACCACACCAGATTACCACACCAGAGAGCCACACCACAGAGCCACACCAGAGAGCCACACCACAGAGCCACACCAGAGAGCCACACCACAGAGCCACACCACAGAGCCACACCAGATTACCACACCACAGAGCCACACCAGATTACCACACCACAGAGCCACACCACAGAGCCACACCACAGAGCCACACCACAGAACCACACCACAGAACCACACCACAGAACCACACCACAGAGCCACACCACAGAACCACACCACAGAGCCACACCACAGAACCACACCAGAGAGCCACACCACAGAACCACACCAGAGAGCCACACCACAGAGCCACACCACAGAGCCACACCACAGAACCACACCACAGAACCACACCAGATTACCACACCAGATTACCACACCACGGAACCACACCACAGAACCACACCACAGAACCAGACCAGAGAACACAAGCGTGAGCGGGAGTCAAACCCTTTGTCTTCAAAAACATCTCACAATGCGGTTGGCTTCGGTCTGCAAGAAGGAGTTTCTAAAGGAGTGGTCAAAAAGTCACAGTGAAGACTCCAGGTCACTCCAGGTCACACCAGGTTACTCCAGGTCACACCAGGTCACACCAGGTCCTTTCCCTCACGGCTACACGACACTCAGATGCTCTGCTAGAAGCCAAGCGTGACTCCAAGGAGAACACATGACCGTGTGTTTATGTTTGCAGGCAATGTGGCCATGAAACAGCACTGCCAGATCAAACCTCACGCTGTAATTCTGTTTATCAGGATCTCTGTTAGCGAACGCCATAACGCCAGGTGATCTCCCAACACCAGGTAACAAGACATTACAAACCACCACAAATCAACACTTCAAACATTCAACAACTAGACAATCCAGATCATTAAAATACCTGACAGGAAACACATTCAACATTCAGTTGATACTATTTCCTGTCCTGTCATATGGCCTATCACATTCAGTCTCCACTAGGACCTCCCCTACAGTCAGGACACACAGAGATCTGGACAGTCTCCACTAGAACCTCCCCTACAGTCAGGACACACAGAGATCTGGTCAGTCTCCACTAGGACCTCCCCTACAGCCAGGACACACAGAGATCTGGACAGTCTCCACTAGAACCTCCCCTACAGTCAGGACACACAGAGATCTGGACAGTCTCCACTAGGACCTCCCCTACAGCCAGGACACACAGAGATCTGGTCAGTCTCCACTAGGACCTCCCCTACAGCCAGGACACACAGAGATCTGGACAGTCTCCACTAGAACCTCCCCTACAGCCAGGACACACAGAGATCTGGACAGTCTCCACTAGGACCTCCCCTACAGCCAGGACACACAGAGATCTGGTCAGTCTCCACTAGGACCTCCCCTACAGTCAGGACACAGAGAGATCTGGACAGTCTCCACTAGGACCTCCCCTACAGCCAGGACACACAGAGATCTGGTCAGTCTCCACTAGGACCTCCCCTACAGTCAGGACACACAGAGATCTGGACAGTCTCCACTAGGACATGAACACACAGTCAGGACACACAGAGATCTGGTCAGTCTCCACTAGGACCTCCCCTACAGTCAGGACACACAGACAGGACACACAGCGCTAGGCTAATACTGTTAGTGAGTGTAAAGCTAACCTGCACTGTGTGTTTAAGGTACAGATCCCTCCAGGTAGCGCTAGGCTAACACTGTTAGTGAGTGTAAAGCTAGCCTGCACTGTGTGTTTAAGGTACAGCTCCCTCCAGGTAGCGCTAGGCTAACACTGTTAGTGAGTGTAAAGCTAACCTGCACTGTGTGTTTAAGGTACAGCTCCCTCCAGGTAGCGCTAGGCTAATACTGTCTGGACCAGGCTGGGTTTATCCTTAACACACTCCTCACACACAGACAGACAGTAAAGAGGCAATTATCTCTGCTGTGACCAGAAGAACCATCCCCACCCCTCTTCCTCTTTTCTCTTTACAGGAGAGGAGTAGAGGGAGGGAGGGAGAGAGGGAGAGAGGGAGAGGGAGGGAGGGAGGGGAGGGAGGGAGAGAGGGAGGGAGAGGGAGGGAGGGAGAGGGGAGGGAGGGAGAGGGGGAGGGAGGGAGAGAGGGAGAGAGAGAGAGAGGGAGGGAGGCAGGGAGGGAGGGCGAGAGAGAGAGAGACCTGGATTACTCTCGGTAACCTGTTGGGGGGGGGGTGGAGAGGGATGTTTCAACAATAACGGGCATTATCTAGGAGAGAGGGAGGGAGGGAGAGGTAGGCAGGGAAGGAGGAGGGAGGAAGAGAGAGAGAGGTAGGCAGGGAAGGAGGAGGGAGGAAGAGAGAGAGGGAAGAAAGAGAGGGAGGAGGGAAGGAGGAGGGAGGAAGAGAGAGAGAGGTAGGCAGGGAAGGAGGAGGAAGGAGAGAGAAGGTAGGCAGGGAAGGAGAGAGAGAGGGAGGAGGAAGGGAAGGGAGGAGGGAGGAAGAGAGAGAGAGGTAGGCAGGGAAGGAGGAGGGAGGAAGAGAGAGAGGTAGGCAGGGAAGGAGGAGGGAAGAAGAGAGAGAGGTAGGCAGGGAAGGAGGAGGGAAGAGGAGGGAGGAGAGAGGAGGGAGGGGGAAGGAGGAGGGAGGAAGAGAGAGAGGGCAGGCAGGGAAGGAGGAGGGAGGAAGAGAGAGAGAGGTAGGCAGGGAAGGAGGAGGAGGAAGAGAGAGAGAGGTAGGCAGGGAAGGAGGAGGGAGGAAGAGAGAGAGAGGTAGGCAGGGAAGGAGGAGGGAGGAAGAGAGAGAGAGGTAGGCAGGTAAAAAGACAACGTGACAGTGTTGATTGTTGACAGTGGCGTGCGTTGTTGAAATGCATTGTGGGGGAATTATACAACATGAAAGAGAACTAATTAGTCTGTGATTTCCCTAATGACATGAGACTTCCTGTTAGACAGACACGCGCACCACACACAACGGGTATGACAGACACAATGAAGAACCAGATATTTACTGAAGGGCTTTCAGTCGAAGTCGGAAGGGTCGAGAAGAAGAGAGGGTGAGAAGGAGGGAGATAGAGAGAGCGAGGGAAAGAGGTAGGGGGCATGAGAGCATGGGAGCTTCTAAGTGATCTACAATCAAGAGAGCGAGGGAGGGTGAGAGAAAGAGGGAGAGAGACAGAGGGAGAGAGAGAGGGAGAGACATTTATTGTACATTTCACTTTTGTATATTATCTACCTCACTTGCTTTGGCAATGTTATATATGTAATAGTATACTATATCATTATATGTAATAGTATACTATATATGTAATAGTATACTATATCATTATATGTAATAGTATACTATATATGTAATAGTATACTATATCATTATATGTAATAGTATACTATATATGTAATATTATACTACATATGTAACAGTATACTATATCAATATATGTAATAGTATACTATATATGTAATAATATACTATATCATTATATGTAATAGTATACTATATATGTAACAGTATACTATATCATTATATGTAATAGTATACTATATATGTAATATTATGCTATATCATTATATGTAATAGTATACTACATATGTAATAGTATACTACATCATTATATGTAATAGTATACTATATATATAGTAGTATACTATATCATTATATGTAACAGTATACTACATATGTAACAGTATACTATATCATTATATGTAATAGTATACTATATATGTAACAATATACTATATCATTATATGTAATAGTATACTATATATGTAACAATATACTATATCATTATATGTAATAGTATACTATATATGTAATATTATGCTATATCATTATATGTAATAGTATACTATATATATAGTAGTATACTATATCATTATATGTAATAGTATACTACATATATAGTAGTATACTATATCATTATATGTAATAGTATACTATATCATTATATGTAATAGTATACTATATATATAGTAGTATACTATATCATTATATGTAATAGTATACTATATATATAGTAGTATACTATATCATTATATGTAATAGTATACTATATATATAGTAGTATACTATATCATTATATGTAATAGTAGTTTTGACCTTGGCCCATAAAGCTCTGGTCTAAAGTAGTGCCCTATATAGGGAATAGGGCTCTGGTCAACAGTAGTGCACTATATAGGGAATAGGGCTCTGGTCAACAGTAGTGCACTATATAGGGAATAGGGCTCTGGTCAACAGTAGTGCACTATATAGGGAATAGGGCTCTGGTCAACAGTAGTGCACTATATAGGGAATAGGGCTCTGGTCAACAGTAGTGCACTATATAGGGAATAGGGTGCCATTTGGGTCACTACATTGGTGTGTGTTTGTTGCTGAGAAGGAAATCAATGCTGCCTGCCGTCTCCACGTTAACAGCTAAGAGGGAGAATTGCTGACATCTGTGCTTAACCTAAACGCTAATGTGTGTGTGAGGTTGAACACTCATTTGCAGTCAGTACATCTCGCAGTGGTAGTGAGGTGTGCCACGTGCCGGGAACGTGGCACACTACACATTAGTTAACTGATCACACACACACACACACACACCTCCGTGGAAGTTACGGGCCGGATCGGAGGAACGAGAGAGGAGCAGAAATGAAAGAGAGAGGTGAGGTCCCTGAGTATGGAGGGGTTTAGACCTCAAACAGACAGATGAGGGGGGAGAGAGAGGAGAGAGGGAGGGGGGAGAGGGGAGGGAGGGAGAGAGAGGGAGAGGGAGAGGGAGGGGAGAGAGAGGAGAGGGAGGGGAGAGAGAGGAGAGGGGGAGAGAGGGAGAGAGGAGAGGAGAGGGAGGGGAGAGGGAGGGAGAGGGAGGGGAGAGAGGAGAGGGAGAGGGAGGGGGGAGGAGAGGGAGGGGAGGGAGGGGAGAGAGGGGGAGAGGGGGAGGGAGGGAGAGGAGAGGAGGGAGGGAGAGAGGAGAGGGGAGAGGGAGGAGAGGAGGGGGGGGAGGGAGGGAGAGAGAGAGGAGAGGGAGGGGAGGGGAGAGAGAGGAGAGGGGGAGGGAGGGGAGGGAGAGGAGAGGGGAGAGGGAGGGGAGAGAGAGGAGAGGGGAGGGAGGGGAGAGAGAGGAGAGGGGAGGGAGGGGAGAGAGAGGAGAGGGGAGGGAGGGAGAGAGAGAGGGAGGGAGGGGAGAGAGGAGAGAGGAGGGGAGAGAGAGGAGAGGGGGAGGGGGAGGGGAGAGAGAGAGAGGGGGAGGGAGGGAGAGGGGAGAGGGAGGGAGAGAGAGGGAGAGGGAGAGGGAGGGGAGAGATAGGAGAGAGAGGAGAGAGAGGAGAGGGGGAGGGAGGGGAGAGATAGGAGAGAGGAGAGAGAGGAGAGGAGGAGGGAGGGGAGAGATAGGAGAGAGGAGAGAGGAGAGGGGGAGGGAGGGGAG
>NW_025746128.1:47500-55000 GCF_021184085.1 Oncorhynchus gorbuscha
TGATTGATCAGGGGTGGGCTAGTGCAGTATACTGTGGTGTTCAATGTCCATAATGGAGATCAATACAGTGTGCTCATAGTAACCTATGGTAGTGCTAGTTAGGGTTAGTATCAGCTAAGCCCCTCTCCTCCCTGATATAATTGATTGATCAGGGGTGGGCTAGTGCAGTATACTGTGGTGTTCAATGTCCATAATGGAGATCAATACAGTGTGCTCATAGTAACCTATGGTAGTGCTAGTTAGGGTTAGTATCAGCTAAGCCCCTCTCCTCCCTGATATAATTGATTGATCAGGGGTGGGCTAGTGCAGTATACTGTGGTGGTCAATGTCCATAATGGAGATCAATACAGTGTGCTCATAGTAACCTATGGTAGTGCTAGTTAGGGTTAGTATCAGCTAAGCCCCTCTCCTCCCTGATATAATTGATTGATCAGGGGTGGGCTAGTGCAGTATACTGTGGTGGTCAATGTCCATAATGGAGATCAATACAGTGGAACAGTCTTCTGCTAGGTTTAAATAATACTGACAATCGCACGCACGCACGCACGCACGCACGCACACACACGTGCACACACACACACACACACAAACGCACACAAACACACTGACAGGACCTCTGGTCTGAATAATGCTAATGGGACGATTAGAAGCATGTCATAAATCAGAGCGATAATGGCTGAATGGGAGAGTCAGCTTATTGACAGGTGCTTATTGACAGGTGCTTATTGACAGGTGCTTATTGACAGGTGCTTATTGACAGGTGCTTATTGACAGGTGCTTATTGACAGGTGCTTATTGACAGGTGCTTATTGACAGGTGCTTATTGACAGGTGCTTATTGACAGGTGCTTATTGACAGGTGCTTATTGACAGGTGCTTATTGACAGGTGCTTATTGACAGGTGCTTATTGACAGGTGCTTATTGACAGGTGCTTATTGACAGGTGCTTATTGACAGGTGCTTACTGACAGGTGCTTACTGACAGGTGCGTATTGACAGGTGCGTATTGACAGGTGCGTATTGACAGGTGCTTATTGACAGGTGCTTATTGACAGGTGCTTACTGACAGGTGCGTATTGACAGGTGCGTATTGACAGGTGCTTATTGACAGGTGCTTATTGACAGGTGCTTATTGACAGGTGCTTATTGACAGGTGCTTATTGACAGGTGCTTATTGACAGGTGCTTATTGACAGGTGCTTATTGACAGGTGCTTATTGACAGGTGGAATTGTCTGTGTCTGTGTGTGTCTGTGTCTGTGTGTGTGTCTGTGTCTGTGTGTGTCTGTGTCTGTGTGTGTCTGTGTCTGTGTGTGTCTGTGTCTGTGTGTGTCTGTGTCTGTGTGTGTCTGTGTCTGTGTGTGTCTGTGTCTGTGTGTGTCTGTGTCTGTGTGTGTCTGTGTGTGTCTGTGTCTGTGTGTGTCTGTGTCTGTGTGTGTCTGTGTCTGTGTGTGTCTGTGTCTGTGTGTGTCTGTGTGTGTGTGTGTCTGTGTGTGTGTCTGTGTCTGTGTCTGTGTGTGTCTGTGTGTGTGTCTGTGTCTGTGTGTGTCTGTGTCTGTGTGTGTCTGTGTCTGTGTCTGTGTGTGTGTCTGTGTCTGTGTCTGTGTGTGTCTGTGTCTGTCTGTGTGTGTGTCTGTGTCTGTGTCTGTGTGTGTCTGTGTCTGTGTCTGTGGTATTGGCATGTGGAAAGAAGGACATAGATGCCTGTAAGGAGCATTAGTACAACATAGCAACCCTCTAACATATAACAGACTAACTATATAGCAGGACTAACAACCCTCTAACATATAACAGACTAACTATATAGCAGGACTAACAACCCTCTAACATATAACAGACTAACTATATAGCAGGGCTAACAACCCTCTAACATATAACAGACTAACTATATAGCAGGGCTAACAACCCTCTAACATATAACAGACTAACTATATAGCAGGGCTAACAACCCTCTAACATATAACAGACTAACTATATAGCAGGGCTAACAACCCTCTAACATATAACAGACTAACTATATAGCAGGGCTAACAACCCTCTAACATATAACAGACTAACTATATAGCAGGGCTAACAACCCTCTAACATATAACAGACTAACTATATAGCAGGGCTAACAACCCTCTAACATATAACAGACTAACTATATAGCAGGGCTAACAACCCTCTAACATATAACAGACTAACTATATAGCAGGGCTAACAACCCTCTAACATATAACAGACTAACTATATAGCAGGGCTAACAACCCTCTAACATATAACAGACTAACTATATAGCAGGGCTAACAACCCTCTAACATATAACAGACTAACTATATAGCAGGGCTAACAACCCTCTAACATATAACAGACTAACTATATAGCAGGGCTAACAACCCTCTAACATATAACAGACTAACTATATAGCAGGGCTAACAACCCTCTAACATATAACAGACTAACTATATAGCAGGGCTAACAACCCTCTAACATATAACAGACTAACTATATAGCAGGGCTAACAACCCTCTAACATATAACAGACTAACTATATAGCAGGGCTAACAACCCTCTAACATATAACAGACTAACTATATAGCAGGGCTAACAACCCTCTAACATATAACAGACTAACTATATAGCAGGGCTAACAACCCTCTAACATATAACAGACTAACTATATAGCAGGGCTAACAACCCTCTAACATATAACAGACTAACTATATAGCAGGGCTAACAACCCTCTAACATATAACAGACTAACTATATAGCAGGGCTAACAACCCTCTAACATATAACAGACTAACTATATAGCAGGGCTAACAACCCTCTAACATATAACAGACTAACTATATAGCAGGGCTAACAACCCTCTAACATATAACAGACTAACTATATAGCAGGGCTAACAACCCTCTAACATATAACAGACTAACTATATAGCAGGGCTAACAACCCTCTAACATATAACAGACTAACTATATAGCAGGGCTAACAACCCTCTAACATATAACAGACTAACTATATAGCAGGGCTAACAACCCTCTAACATATAACAGACTAACTATATAGCAGGACTAACAACCCTCTAACATATAACAGACTAACTATATAGCAGGGCTAACAACCCTCTAACATATAACAGACTAACTATATAGCAGGACTAACAACCCTCTAACATATAACAGACTAACTATATAGCAGGGCTAACAACCCTCTAACATATAACAGACTAACTATATAGCAGGGCTAACAACCCTCTAACATATAACAGACTAACTATATAGCAGGGCTAACAACCCTCTAACATATAACAGACTAACTATATAGCAGGGCTAACAACCCTCTAACATATAACAGACTAACTATATAGCAGGGCTAACAACCCTCTAACATATAACAGACTAACTATATAGCAGGGCTAACAACCCTCTAACATATAACAGACTAACTATATAGCAGGGCTAACAACCCTCTAACATATAACAGACTAACTATATAGCAGGGCTAACAACCCTCTAACATATAACAGACTAACTATATAGCAGGGCTAACAACCCTCTAACATATAACAGACTAACTATATAGCAGGGCTAACAACCCTCTAACATATAACAGACTAACTATATAGCAGGGCTAACAACCCTCTAACATATAACAGACTAACTATATAGCAGGACTAACAACCCTCTAACATATAACAGACTAACTATATAGCAGGGCTAACAACCCTCTAACATATAACAGACTAACTATAATGCAGGGCTAACAACCCTCTAACATATAACAGACTAACTATATAGCAGGGCTAACAACCCTCTAACATATAACAGACTAACTATATAGCAGGGCTAACAACCCTCTAACATATAACAGACTAACTATATAGCAGGGCTAACAACCCTCTAACATATAACAGACTAACTATATAGCAGGGCTAACAACCCTCTAACATATAACAGACTAACTATATAGCAGGGCTAACAACCCTCTAACATATAACAGACTAACTATATAGCAGGGCTAACAACCCTCTAACATATAACAGACTAACTATATAGCAGGGCTAACAACCCTCTAACATATAACAGACTAACTATATAGCAGGGCTAACAACCCTCTAACATATAACAGACTAACTATATAGCAGGGCTAACAACCCTCTAACATATAACAGACTAACTATATAGCAGGACTAACAACCCTCTAACATATAACAGACTAACTATATAGCAGGGCTAACAACCCTCTAACATATAACAGACTAACTATATAGCAGGGCTAACAACCCTCTAACATATAACAGACTAACTATATAGCAGGGCTAACAACCCTCTAACATATAACAGACTAACTATATAGCAGGGCTAACAACCCTCTAACATATAACAGACTAACTATATAGCAGGGCTAACAACCCTCTAACATATAACAGACTAACTATATAGCAGGACTAACAACCCTCTAACATATAACAGACTAACTATATAGCAGGGCTAACAACCCTCTAACATATAACAGACTAACTATATAGCAGGGCTAACAACCCTCTAACATATAACAGACTAACTATATAGCAGGGCTAACAACCCTCTAACATATAACAGACTAACTATATAGCAGGGCTAACAACCCTCTAACATATAACAGACTAACTATATAGCAGGGCTAACAACCCTCTAACATATAACAGACTAACTATATAGCAGGGCTAACAACCCTCTAACATATAACAGACTAACTATATAGCAGGACTAACAACCCTCTAACATATAACAGACTAACTATATAGCAGGGCTAACAACCCTCTAACATATAACAGACTAACTATATAGCAGGGCTAACAACCCTCTAACATATAACAGACTAACTATATAGCAGGGCTAACAACCCTCTAACATATAACAGACTAACTATATAGCAGGGCTAACAACCCTCTAACATATAACAGACTAACTATATAGCAGGGCTAACAACCCTCTAACATATAACAGACTAACTATATAGCAGGGCTAACAACCCTCTAACATATAACAGACTAACTATATAGCAGGACTAACAACCCTCTAACATATAACAGACTAACTATATAGCAGGGCTAACAACCCTCTAACATATAACAGACTAACTATATAGCAGGGCTAACAACCCTCTAACATATAACAGACTAACTATATAGCAGGGCTAACAACCCTCTAACATATAACAGACTAACTATATAGCAGGGCTAACAACCCTCTAACATATAACAGACTAACTATATAGCAGGGCTAACAACCCTCTAACATATAACATATAACAGACTAACTATATAGCAGGGCTAACAACCCTCTAACATATAACAGACTAACTATATAACAACCCTCTAACATATAACAGACTAACTATATAGCAGGGCTAACAACCCTCTAACATATAACAGACTAACTATATAGCAGGGCTAACAACCCTCTAACATATAACAGACTAACTATATAGCAGGGCTAACAACCCTCTAACATATAACAGACTAACTATATAGCAGGGCTAACAACCCTCTAACATATAACAGACTAACTATATAGCAGGGCTAACAACCCTCTAACATATAACAGACTAACTATATAGCAGGGCTAACAACCCTCTAACATATAACAGACTAACTATATAGCAGGGCTAACAACCCTCTAACATATAACAGACTAACTATATAGCAGGGCTAACAACCCTCTAACATATAACAGACTAACTATATAGCAGGGCTAACAACCCTCTAACATATAACAGACTAACTATATAGCAGGACTAACAACCCTCTAACATATAACAGACTAACTATATAGCAGGGCTAACAACCCTCTAACATATAACAGACTAACTATATAGCAGGGCTAACAACCCTCTAACATATAACAGACTAACTATATAGCAGGGCTAACAACCCTCTAACATATAACAGACTAACTATATAGCAGGGCTAACAACCCTCTAACATATAACAGACTAACTATATAGCAGGGCTAACAACCCTCTAACATATAACAGACTAACTATATAGCAGGGCTAACAACCCTCTAACATATAACAGACTAACTATATAGCAGGGCTAACAACCCTCTAACATATAACAGACTAACTATATAGCAGGGCTAACAACCCTCTAACATATAACAGGACCTTCATTACGTGTTGTACAGTGATATACTGATCCATTCTATCTCCACACTACTGGAGGATGTCTGCGATTGGAGGGACTGGTGGTGATGTCATGGTTTAAATATACCATATGGTCTGTCTCAGCTACAACAACTGGAGGTTGTGTAAACACACACCCACACAAATGGACATGGCACACACACACACACACACACACACACACACACACACACACACACACACACACACACACACACACACACACACACACACACACACACACACACACACACACACACACACACACACACACACACACACACACACACACACACTAGGATATGTATTGTGACGCAGTAAGAGGACTGTAAAGGATCTTGTTTGATAACTGGTCGAGACTCAGGAAAAAGACTGGAAGCATCACACACAAAAGACTGAAGCGTTTAGGCCTGAATTCCCAGGTGCGTGTGATGACACCACCGCGGCTATTTCAGGACCATCTGCAGGAAAACAGAACAGAACCACTAAACAAAACAGAGAAAGAGAATGAGGGAAAAGGAGGAACGGAAACAGATTATCTATATTTAGCAGGATGCAACATTCCAGAACATAATAATACTACTTCCTGCAGTAGTCCAGGACAGAGAGAGACAGAGAGAGACAGAGAGAGATAGGGAGGGGAAGACAGAGAGAGACAGAGAGAGACAGAGAGAGACAGAGAGAGACAGAGAGAGATAGGGAGGGGAAGACAGAGAGAGAGACAGAGAGAGAGACAGAGACAGAGACAGAGAGAGAGAGAGGGAGGGGAAGACAGAGAGACAGAGAGAGAGAGAGAGAGAGAGAGAGAGAGAGAGAGAGAGGGAGGGAGGGAGGGGAAGACAGAGAGACAGAGAGAGATAGGGAGGGGAAGACAGAGAGAGAGACAGAGAGAGAGACAGAGACAGAGACAGAGAGAGAGAGGAGGGGGGGACAGAGAGACAGAGAGAGAGAGAGAGACAGAGAGAGACAGAGAGAGACAGAGAGAGACAGAGAGAGATAGGGAGGGAAGACAGAGAGAGAGACAGAGAGAGAGACAGAGAGAGAGACAGAGACAGAGAGACAGAGAGAGATAGGGAGGGGAAGACAGAGAGAGACAGAGAGAGACAGAGAGAGACAGAGAGATAGGGAGGGAAGACAGAGAGAGAGACAGAGAGAGATAGGGAGGGAAGACAGAGAGAGAGACAGAGAGAGAGACAGAGAGAGAGACAGAGAGAGAGACAGAGAGAGACAGAGACAGAGAGAGACAGAGACAGAGACAGAGACAGAGAGAGAGAGAGAGAGAGAGAGAGAGAGAGAGAGAGAGAGAGAGAGAGAGAGAGAGAGAGAGAGAGAGAGAGAGAAAGAGAA
>NW_025746128.1:65000-70000 GCF_021184085.1 Oncorhynchus gorbuscha
AGGAAAGAGATGGGAGGGTCAACATCAAGAACAGGGAGAGAGAGAACAAGAGATGGGAGGGTCAACATCAAGAACAGGGAGAGAGAGAACAAGAGATGGGAGGGTCAACATCAAGAACAGGGAGAGAGGAAAGAGATGGGAGGGTCAACATCAAGAACAGGGAGAGAGAGGAAAGAGATAGGAGGGTCAACATCAAGAACAGGGAGAGAGAGAACAAGAGATGGGAGGGTCAACATCAAGAACAGGGAGAGAGGAAAGAGATGGGAGGGTCAACATCAAGAACAGGGAGAGAGGAAAGAGATGGGAGGGTCAACATCAAGAACAGGGAGAGAGAACAAGAGATGGGAGGGTCAACATCAAGAACAGGGAGAGAGGAAAGAGATGGGAGGGTCAACATCAAGAACAGGGAGAGAGGAAAGAGATGGGAGGGTCAACATCAAGAACAGGGAGAGAGAGGAAAGAGATGGGAGGGTCAACATCAAGAACAGGGAGAGAGGAAAGAGATGGGAGGGTCAACATCAAGAACAGGGAGAGAGAGGAAAGAGATAGGAGGGTCAACATCAAGAACAGGGAGAGAGAGAACAGAAAGGACAACCACTGAAGAACCCTTTGTACTTTAACTATTTTGCACATCATTACAACACTGTATATACACAACATATGTTTCCCATGCCAATAAAGCCCTTCAATTGAAATTGAATTGAGAGAGACAGAAAGGAGGGAGAAGAAGAGGGGGGGACAGAAAGGAGGGAGAAGAAGAGGGGGAGACAGAAAGGAGGGAGAAGAAGAGGGGGAGACAGAAAGGAGGGAGAAGAAGAGGGGGACAGAAAGGAGGGAGAAGAAGAGGGGGGAGACAGAAAGGAGGGAGAAGAAGAGGGGGGTGGAGAGACAGAAAGGAGGGAGAAGAAGAGGAGGGGGACAGAAAGGAGGGAGAAGAAGAGGGAGAGACAGAAAGGAGGGAGAAGAAGAGTGGAGCAGGGTGGTGGGGTCAGAGAGCGCATGGTGAGATGAGCAACGTTTACAAAGAGGCATCTGTTCCATCAGCTCTAACCATTGTGTCTAATTACATCTTGTAGAACCTTCACTGACACACACACACACACACACACACAGCGAGACAACACAGACAGACAGACAGCGAGACAGACAGCGAGACAGACAGCGAGACAGACAGCGAGACAGACAGCGAGACAGACAGCGGGACAGACAGCGGGACAGACAGCGGGACAGACAGCGAGACAGACAGCGAGACAGACAGCGGGACAGACAGCGGGACAGACAGCGGGACAGACAGCGGGACAGACAGCGGGACAGACAGCGGGACAGACAGCGGGACAGACAGCGAGACAGACAGCGAGACAGACAGTGAGCGAGACAGACAGCGAGCGAGACAGACAGCCAGCGAGACAGACAGCCAGCGAGACAGACAGCCAGCGAGACAGACAGCCAGCGAGACAGCGAGACAGCCAGACAGACAGCCAGACAGACAGCCAGACAGACAGCCAGACAGACAGCCAGACAGACAGCCAGACAGACAGACAGACAGACAGACAGACAGACAGACAGACAGACAGACAGACAGACAGACTATACAAGAAAAGACAGACACAGAGAGAGGCACACACACACACACACACACACACACACACACACTGAAACCTCTCTCTCCCCAGTCAACCATGAAATCCCTGCCACGCTCTGCAACCACCGAGAGCAGAGGTAGCAACACAGCCTCTGAGGATGTGTGTGTGTGTGTGTGTGTGTGTGTGTGTGTGTGTGTGTGTGTGTGTGTGTGTGTGTGTGTGTGTGTGTGTGTGTGTGTGTGTGTGTGTGTGTGTGTGTGTGTGTGTGTGTGTGTGTGTGTGTGTGTGTGTGTGTGTGTTAACCACAAAACTCCTCCCCCACACACTCACCAAATCCTCAGTAGGAGGATATGAGGCTGAGAGCAACACTTAGGTCCTGCAGTGTGTGTGTGTGTGTGTGTTAACCAGAGTCACACACACTCACACCCCTCCCCCGGCAAGGCTCTAAGATCTAAGGCTTTGTGAAATACCAGACATACCAGGAGGAACACATGAGAGAGGAGAGAAAAAGGGGATTTCACCTTTATTTAACCAGGCAAGTCAGTTAAGAACAAATTCTTATTTTCAATGATGGCCTAGGAACAGTGGGTTAACTGCCTGTTCAGGGGCAGAACGACAGATTTGTACCTTGTCGGCTCGGGGATTGAACTTGCAACCTTCCGTTTACTAGTCCAACACTCTAACCACTGGGCTACCCTGCCGCCCCAGGGAGGAGAGGAGAGGAGAGGAGAGGAGTTTGAAGGAGCCTTTAACTAGGAGGTCCTCCAACCTCCTTTTCACTCCAGGAATGTATCACTTTAACACACACATACGTAGCGCACGTACGTGCACACACCCACGATCTCAGTCCTACTTCAGAAGGAGAGCTGTTCCCTCAGACCCACCAACCAACCACAAGACAGACAACAACAGCCTACGTTACATTATACGTTACAGTAGGAGGAGGAAACAATGAGAGAAGGAGGAAACAAGGAGGAGGAAACAAGGAGAGAAGGAGGATACAAGGAGGAAGAGGAGGAAACAAGGAGGAGGAAACAAGGAGAGAAGGAGGAAACAAGGAGGAGGAGGAAACAAGGAGAGAAGGAGGAAACAAGGAGAGAAGGATGAAACAAGGAGGAGGAAACAAGGAGAGAAGGAGGAGACAAAGAGGAGGAGGAAACAAGGAGGGAAGGAGGAAACAAGGAGGAGGAAACAAGGAGAGAAGGAGGAGACAAAGAGGAGGAGGAAACAAGGAGAGAAGGAGGAGACAAGGAGAAGAGGCTGAGGAGATGGTCACCTTGTTCAGCCCGTGTCATCACGGCGGCAGGCAGCCTAGTGGTTAGAGGGTTGGACTAGTAACCGGAAGGTTTCAATATCAAATCCCTGAGCTGACAAGGTACAAATCTGTTGTTCTGACCCTGAACAGGCAGTTAACCTACTGTTCCTAGACCAGTTAACCCACTGTTCCTAGACCAGTTAACCCACTGTTCCTAGACCAGTTAACCCACTGTTCCTAGACCAGTTAACCCACTGTTCCTAGACCAGTTAACCCACTGTTCCTAGACCAGTTAACCCACTGTTCCTAGACCAGTTAACCCACTGTTCCTAAACCAGTTAACCCACTGTTCCAAGACCAGTTAACCCACTGTTCCAAGACCAGTTAACCCACTGTTCCTAAACCAGTTAACCCACTGTTCCTAAACCAGTTAACCCACTGTTCCTAGACCAGTTAACCCACTGTTCCTAAACCAGTTAACCCACTGTTCCAAGACCAGTTAACCCACTGTTCCTAAACCAGTTAACCCACTGTTCCTAAACCAGTTAACCCACTGTTCCTAGACCAGTTAACCCACTGTTCCTAAACCAGTTAACCCACTGTTCCTAAACCAGTTAACCCACTGTTCCTAAACCAGTTAACCCACTGTTCCTAGTAGAGGAAACAACTCCACCAGCCACTGTGACAGGTAGAGGAAACAACTCAGTGGCTGGTGGAGTTGTTTCCTCTACCTGTCACAGCACGGTGGCTAGAGACAGAGACAGAGAGACAGAGAGACAGAGAGACAGAGAGACAGAGAGACAGAGAGACAGAGAGACAGAGAGACAGACAGACAGACAGACAGACAGACAGACAGACAGACAGACAGACAGACAGGAAATGGGTTATTGTTTCCTCTCTATACGGTGGATCTGTAACCATATTACCGCGGCCCACGGACAGTACAAGCGGCCATTACGGATCATTCGTTTTCTAAATCACTGTTGATCCCTGATGGGCCCTGAGGTCTAACCGCACTGATGAGCTACTATGGAGGTCTGCTGGAGATCACAGAGGAAATGAGAGTACTACAGTAACATACCAAACATTAGGAACACCTTCCTCGTACCGAGTTGCACCCCGTTTTGCCCTGAGAACAGTCTCAATACGTCTGGGACATGGACTCCACAAGGTGTTGAAATCGTTCCACAGGGATGCTGGCCCATGTTGACTCTACAAGGTGTTGAAATCGTTCCACAGGGAGGCTGGCCCATGTTGACTCCACAAGGTGTTGAAATCGTTCCACAGGGATGCTGGCCCATGTTGACTCTACAAGGTATTGAAATCGTTCCACAGGAGGCTGGCCCATGTTGACTCTACAAGGTATTGAAATCGTTCCACAGGGAGGCTGGCCCATGTTGACTCTACAAGGTATTGAAATCGTTCCACAGGGAGGCTGGCCCATGTTGACTCTACAAGGTATTGAAATCGTTCCACAGGGAGGCTGGCCCATGTTGACTCTACAAGGTATTGAAATCGTTCCACAGGGAGGCTGGCCCATGTTGACTCTACAAGGTATTGAAATCGTTCCACAGGGAGGCTGGCCCATGTTGACTCTACAAGGTATTGAAATTGTTCCACAGGGAGGCTGGCCCATGTTGACTCTACAAGGTATTGAAATCGTTCCACAGGGAGGCTGGCCCATGTTGACTCCAATTCTTCCCACAGTTGTGTTGTGTTTAGTTGACTGTTTTTTGGGTAATGGACACCACTTGATACACACAGGAAACTGTTGAGTGTGAAAAACCCAGCAGCGTTGCAGTTCTTGACACAAACCGGTGCGCCTGGCACCTTCTACCATACCCCTGTTCAAAGATACTTCAATATTTTGTCTCACCCATTCACCCTCTGAATGACACACACACACACACACACACACACACACACACACACACACACACACACACACACACACACACACACACACACACACACACACACACACACACACACACACACACACACACACACACACACACACACACACACACACACACACACACACACACACACACACACACACACACAATCCATGTCTCAATTGTCTCAAGGCTTAAAATTTATCCTTTAACCTGAGATATAACCTGAGATATTGGGTTAAGAAGCAATTAACCATATTGACC
>NW_025746128.1:75000-92500 GCF_021184085.1 Oncorhynchus gorbuscha
AGAACCTTCCAGAAGGACAACCATCTCTGCACCAATCAGGCCTTTATGGTAGACTGGCCAGACAGAAGCCACTCCTCAGTACATGACACATGACAGCCCACATGGAGTTTGCCAAAAGGCACCTAAAGGACTCTGACCATGAGAAACAAGATTCTCTGGTCTGATGAAACCAAGATTGAACTCTTTGGCCTGAATGTCGAGCATCACGTCTGGAGTAAACCTGGCACCCTCCCTACGGTGAAGCATGGTGGTGGCAGCATCATGCTGTGGGGGTGTGTATCAGCGGCAGGACTTGGAGACTAGTCAGGATCGAGGGAAAGATGAACGGAGAAATGTTCGGAGAGATCCTTGATCAAAACCTGCTCCAGAGTGCTCAGGACCTCAGACTGGGGGGCGAAGGTTAACTTTGGGACAAGTCTCTGAATGCCCTTGAGTTGCCCAGCCAGAGCACGGACATGAACCCGATCTAACATCTCTAGAGAGACCTGAAAATAGCTGTGCAGCAATGCTCCCTATTCAACCTGACAGAACCTGAGAGGATCTGCAGAGAAGAATGGGAGAAACTCCCCAAATACAGTTGTACCAAGCTTGTAGCGTCATACCCAAGAAGACACAAGGCTGCAATCACTGCCAAAGGTGCTTCAACAAAGTACTGAGTAAAGGTTCTGAATGCTCATGTAAATGTGAAATTTACTTTTTTTATACATTTGTATAGAATTCTAAAAAAACAGTTTTTTTATTTGTCATTATGGGGTTATTGTGATGTCATTACGGGGTATTGTGACCTCATTACAGGGTATTGTGACCTCATTACGGGGTATTGTGACCTCATTACGGGGTATTGTGACCTCATTACGGGGTATTGTGACCTCATTACGGGGTATTGTGACCTCATTACGGGGTATTGTGACCTCATTACAGGGTATTGTGACCTCATTACGGGGTATTGTGACCTCATTACGGGGTATTGTGACCTCATTACGGGGTATTGTGACCTCATTACAGGGTATTGTGACCTCATTACGGGGTATTGTGACCTCATTACGGGGTATTGTGACCTCATTACGGAGCATTGTGACCTCATTACGGAGCATTGTGACCTCATTACGGAGCATTGTGACCTCATTACGGAGCATTGTGACCTCATTACGGAGCATTGTGATGTCATTACGGGGTATTGTGTGTACACTGATGAGGGAAAATAACAATTTGATCCATTTTAGAAAAAGGCTGTAACGTAACAAAATGTGGAAAAAGTCAAGGGGTCTGAATACTTTCTGAAATCACTGGACATCAAGGCCTTTACAGACTAAATGACAGAACTCCCCCCCTCCCAGTCTCCTCTCTCCCTCCCCCAACTCAAACACCTTTATTGGCATGGGAAACATACGCTCACATTGCCAAAGCAAGTGAAATAGATGATAAACGCACAAAATATCCTAAGGAATACAGACATTTCAAATGTCATATTATGTCTATGTACAGTGTTATAATGATTTGCAAATGGTTAAAGTACACAAGGGAAAATAAATAAGCATAAATATGGGTGGTATTTACAATGGTGTTTGTTCTTCACTGGTTGCCCTTTTCTCGTGGCAACAGGTCACAAATCTTGCTGCTGTGATGCACACCATGGTATTTCACCCAGTAGTTATGGGAGTTTATCAAAATCGGGTTTGTTTTTCAAATTCTTTGTGGATCTGTGTGATCTGGGGGAAATATGTGTCTCGAATATGGTCTTACATTGGACAGGAGGTTAGGAAGTGCAGCTCAGTTTCCACCTCATTTTGTGGGCAGTGAGCACATAGCCTGTCTTCTCCTGAGAGCCATGTCTGCCTTCGGAGGCCTTTCTCAATAGCAAGGCTATGCTCACTGAGTCCGTAATAAAGCTTTCCTTAATGTTGGGTCTCTCTAACCATCCCCCTCTCTATCCCGACCTCCCTCCACTCCCTCAGTATCAGGTACATGCTAGCAGGATTAGGTTTCTTTAAGAGAGGATTAACGGTGTTCAAGACGTTCCAGGCAAATTGCTCAGAGAAAAAGAATCTTGCAACAAAAAAGTCCAAATCTACCCATAATCCTCAAAGCTCTGCAGACGTCTCTGTCTCTCCCTCTTCTTCTCTCCGGTCTCTACTCTGCCTTTCCCTCTTCTTCTCTCCGGTCTCTACTCTGTCTCTCCCTCTTCTTCTCTCTACTCTGTCTCTCCCTCTTCTTCTCTCCGGTCTCTACTCTGTCTCTTCCTCTTCTTCTCTCCGGTCTCTACTCTGTCTCTCCCTCTTCTTCTCTCCGGTCTCTACTCTGTCTCTCCCTCTTCTTCTCTCTACTCTGTCTCTCCTCTTCTTCTCTCCGGTCTCTACTCTGCCTCTCCCTCTTCTTCTCTCCGGTCTCTACTCTGTCTCTCCCTCTTCTTCTCTCCGGTCTCTACTCTGTCTCTCCCTCTTCTTCTCTCCGGTCTCTACTCAGTCTCTCCCTCTTCTTCTCTACTCTTTCTCTCCCTCTTCTTCTCTCTACACTGTCTCTCCCTCTTCTTCTCTCCGGTCTCTACTCTGCCTCTCCCTCTTCTTCTCTCCGGTCTCTACTCTGTCTCTCCCTCTTCTTCTCTCTACTCTGTCTCTCCCTCTTCTTCTCTCCGGTCTCTACTCTGTCTCTCCCTCTTCTTCTCTCCGGTCTCTACTCTGTCTCTCCCTCTTCTTCTCTCCGGTCTCTACTCTGTCTCTCCCTCTTCTTCTCTCCAGTCTCTACTCTGCCTCTCCCTCTTCTTCTCTCCGGTCTCTACTCTGTCTCTCCCTCATCTTCTCTCTACTCCGTCTCTCCCTCTTCTTCTCTCCGGTCTCTACTCTGCCTCTCCCTCTTCTTCTCTCCGGTCTCTACTCTGTCTGTCCCTCTTCTTCTCTCCGGTCTCTACTCTGTCTCTCCCTCTTCTTCTCTCCGGTCTCTACTCTGTCTCTCCCTCTTCTTCTCTCCAGTCTCTACTCTGCCTCTCCCTCTTCTTCTCTCCGGTCTCTACTCTGTCTCTCCCTCTTCTTCTCTCCGGTCTCTACTCTGTCTCTCCCTCTTCTTCTCTACTCTGTCTCTCCCTCTTCTTCTCTCTACTCTGTCTCTCCCTCTTCTTCTCTCCGATCTCTACTCTGCATCTCCCTCTTCTTCTATCCGGTCTCTACTCTGTCTCTCCCTCTTCTTCTCTCCGGTCTCTAATCTGTGTCTCCCTCTTCTTCTCTCCGGTCTCTACTCTGCCTCTCTTTCTTTCACTCTACATATCATTGGTGTGTGTGCGTCTCTCTCACCCCAGTCATAATATCAGACCACCCCAGTCATATTATCAGACCACCCCAGTCATATTATCAGACCACTATCACCCCAGTCATAATATCAGACCACTAACACCCCAGTCATATTATCAGACCACTAACACCCCAGTCATATTATCAGACCACTAACACCCCAGTCATATTATCAGACCACTAACACCCCAGTCATATTATCAGACCACTAACACCCCAGTCATAATATCAGACCACTCTCACCCCAGTCATATTATCAGACCACTAACACCCCAGTCATAATATCAGACCACTATCACCCCAGTCATATTATCAGACCACTAACACCCCAGTCATAATATAAGACCACTAACACCCCAGTCATATTATCAGACCACCCCAGTCATATTATCAGACCACCCCAGTCATATTATCAGACCACTATCACCCCAGTCATATTATCAGACCACTAACACCCCAGTCATATTATCAGACCACCCCAGTCATATTATCAGACCACTATCACCCCAGTCATATTATCAGACCACCCCAGTCATATTATCAGACCACCTCAGTCATAATATCAGACCACTATCACCCCAGTCATATTATCAGACCACCCCAGTCATAATATCAGACCACTAACACCCCAGTCATATTATCAGACCACCCCAGTCATATTATCAGACCACCCCAGTCATATTATCAGACCACTAACACCCCAGTCATATTATCAGACCACCCCAGTCATATTATCAGACCACTATCACCCCAGTCATATTATCAGACCACTATCACCCCAGTCATATTATCAGACCACTAACACCCCAGTCATAATATCAGACCACTAACACCCCAGTCATATTATCAGACCACCCCAGTCATATTATCAGACCACCCCAGTCATATTATCAGACCACTATCACCCCAGTCATATTATCAGACCACTAACACCCCAGTCATATTATCAGACCACCCCAGTCATATTATCAGACCACTATCACCCCAGTCATATTATCAGACCACTATCACCCCAGTCATATTATCAGACCACCCCAGTCATATTATCAGACCACCTCAGTCATAATATCAGACCACTATCACCCCAGTCATATTATCAGACCACCCCAGTCATAATATCAGACCACTAACACCCCAGTCATATTATCAGACCACCCCAGTCATATTATCAGACCACTATCACCCCAGTCATATTATCAGACCACTAACACCCCAGTCATATTATCAGACCACCCAAGTCATATTATCAGACCACTATCACCCCAGTCATATTATCAGACCACTAACACCCCAGTCATATTATCAGACCACTATCACCCCAGTCATATTATCAGACCACTATCACCCCAGTCATATTATCAGACCACTAACACCCCAGTCATATTATCAGACCACTAACACCCCAGTCATATTATCAGACCACCCCAGTCATATTATCAGACCACCCCAGTCATATTATCAGACCACTAACACCCCAGTCATATTATCAGACCACTAACACCCCAGTCATATTATCAGACCACTAACACCCCAGTCATATTATCAGACCACTATCACCCCAGTCATATTATCAGACCACTATCACCCCAGTCATATTATCAGACCACCCCAGTCATATTATCAGACCACTAACACCCCAGTCATATTATCAGACCACCCCAGTCATATTATCAGACCACCCCAGTCATATTATCAGACCACTAACACCCCAGTCATATTATCAGACCACTAACACCCCAGTCATATTATCAGACCACTAACACCCCAGTCATATTATCAGACCACTATCACCCCAGTCATATTATCAGACCACTAACACCCCAGTCATATTATCAGACCACCCCAGTCATATTATCAGACCACCCCAGTCATATTATCAGACCACTATCACCCCAGTCATATTATCAGACCACTAACACCCCAGTCATATTATCAGACCACTAACACCCCAGTGATATTATCAGACCACTATCACCCCAGTCATATCTGCTAAATGGCATATATTATTATTATTATTATCATATTATCAGACCACTATCACCCCAGTCATATTATCAGACCACCCCAGTCATATTATCAGACCACCCCAGTCATATTATCAGACCACTATCACCCCAGTCATATTATCAGACCACTAACACCCCAGTCATATTATCAGACCACCCCAGTCATATTATTAGACCACTAACACCCCAGTCATATTATCAGACCACTAACACCCCAGTCATATTATCAGACCACTAACACCCCAGTCATATTATCAGACCACTAACACCCCAGTCATAATATCAGACCACTATCACCCCAGTCATAATATCAGACCACTATCACCCCAGTCATATTATCAGACCACTATCACCCCAGTCATATTATCAGACCACTATCACCCCAGTCATAATATCAGACCACTAACACCCCAGTCATATTATCAGACCACTAACACCCCAGTCATATTATCAGACCACTAACACCCCAGTCATAATATCAGACCACTATCACCCCAGTCATATTATCAGACCACTCTCACCCCAGTCATATTATCAGACCACTAACACCCCAGTCATAATATCAGACCACTATCACCCCAGTCATATTATCAGACCACTAACACCCCAGTCATAATATAAGACCACTAACACCCCAGTCATATTATCAGACCACCCCAGTCATATTATCAGACCACCCCAGTCATATTATCAGACCACTAACACCCCAGTCATATTATCAGACCACTATCACCCCAGTCATATTATCAGACCACCCCAGTCATATTATCAGACCACCTCAGTCATATTATCAGACCACTATCACCCCAGTCATATTATCAGACCACCCCAGTCATAATATCAGACCACTAACACCCCAGTCATATTATCAGACCACCCCAGTCATAATATCAGACCACCTCAGTCATATTATCAGACCACTATCACCCCAGTCATATTATCAGACCACCCCAGTCATAATATCAGACCACTAACACCCCAGTCATATTATCAGACCACCCCAGTCATAATATCAGACCACTATCACCCCAGTCATATATATGATCAGACCACTAACACCACAGTCATATTATCAGACCACTAACACCCCAGTCATATTATCAGACCACCCCAGTCATATTATCAGACCACCCCAGTCATATTATCAGACCACTAACACCCCAGTCATATTATCAGACCACCCCAGTCATATTATCAGACCACTATCACCCCAGTCATATTATCAGACCACTAACACCCCAGTCATATTATCAGACCACCCCAGTCATATTATCAGACCACTAACACCCCAGTCATATTATCAGACCACCCCAGTCATATTATCAGACCACTATCACCCCAGTCATATTATCAGACCACTAACACCCCAGTCATATTATCAGACCACCCAAGTCATATTATCAGACCACTATCACCCCAGTCATATTATCAGACCACTAACACCCCAGTCATATTATCAGACCACCCCAGTCATATTATCAGACCACTATCACCCCAGTCATATTATCAGACCACTAACACCCCAGTCATATTATCAGACCACTAACACCCCAGTCATATTATCAGACCACCCCAGTCATATTATCAGACCACCCCAGTCATATTATCAGACCACTAACACCCCAGTCATATTATCAGACCACTAACACCCCAGTCATATTATCAGACCACTAACACCCCAGTCATATTATCAGACCACTATCACCCCAGTCATATTATCAGACCACTATCACCCCAGTCATATTATCAGACCACCCCAGTCATATTATCAGACCACTAACACCCCAGTCATATTATCAGACCACCCCAGTCATATTATCAGACCACCCCAGTCATATTATCAGACCACTAACACCCCAGTCATATTATCAGACCACTAACACCCCAGTCATATTATCAGACCACTAACACCCCAGTCATATTATCAGACCACTATCACCCCAGTCATATTATCAGACCACTAACACCCCAGTCATATTATCAGACCACTATCACCCCAGTCATATTATCAGACCACTATCACCCCAGTCATATTATCAGACCACCCCAGTGATATTATCAGACCACTATCACCCCAGTCATATTATCAGACCACTAACACCCCAGTCATATTATCAGACCACTAACACCCCAGTGATATTATCAGACCACTATCACCCCAGTCATATTATCAGACCACTATCACCCCAGTCATATTATCAGACCACCCCAGTCATATTATCAGACCACCCCAGTCATATTATCAGACCACTATCACCCCAGTCATATTATCAGACCACTAACACCCCAGTCATATTATCAGACCACCCCAGTCATATTATTAGACCACTAACACCCCAGTCATATTATCAGACCACTAACACCCCAGTCATATTATCAGACCACTAACACCCCAGTCATATTATCAGACCACTAACACCCCAGTCATAATATCAGACCACTATCACCCCAGTCATAATATCAGACCACTATCACCCCAGTCATATTATCAGACCACTATCACCCCAGTCATATTATCAGACCACTATCACCCCAGTCATAATATCAGACCACTAACACCCCAGTCATATTATCAGACCACTAACACCCCAGTCATATTATCAGACCACTAACACCCCAGTCATAATATCAGACCACTATCACCCCAGTCATATTATCAGACCACTCTCACCCCAGTCATATTATCAGACCACTAACACCCCAGTCATAATATCAGACCACTATCACCCCAGTCATATTATCAGACCACTAACACCCCAGTCATAATATAAGACCACTAACACCCCAGTCATATTATCAGACCACCCCAGTCATATTATCAGACCACCCCAGTCATATTATCAGACCACTAACACCCCAGTCATATTATCAGACCACTATCACCCCAGTCATATTATCAGACCACCCCAGTCATATTATCAGACCACCTCAGTCATATTATCAGACCACTATCACCCCAGTCATATTATCAGACCACCCCAGTCATAATATCAGACCACTAACACCCCAGTCATATTATCAGACCACCCCAGTCATAATATCAGACCACCTCAGTCATATTATCAGACCACTATCACCCCAGTCATATTATCAGACCACCCCAGTCATAATATCAGACCACCTCAGTCATATTATCAGACCACTATCACCCCAGTCATATTATCAGACCACCCCAGTCATATTATCAGACCACCCCAGTCATAATATCAGACCACTATCACCCCAGTCATATATATGATCAGACCACTAACACCACAGTCATATTATCAGACCACTAACACCCCAGTCATATTATCAGACCACCCCAGTCATATTATCAGACCACCCCAGTCATATTATCAGACCACTAACACCCCAGTCATATTATCAGACCACCCCAGTCATATTATCAGACCACTATCACCCCAGTCATATTATCAGACCACTAACACCCCAGTCATATTATCAGACCACCCCAGTCATATTATCAGACCACTAACACCCCAGTCATATTATCAGACCACTAACACCCCAGTCATATTATCAGACCACTAACACCCCAGTCATATTATCAGACCACTAACACCCCAGTCATATTATCAGACCACTATCACCCCAGTCATATTATCAGACCACTATCACCCCAGTCATAATATCAGACCACTAACACCCCAGTCATATTATCAGACCACTAACACCCCAGTCATATTATCAGACCACTAACACCACAGTCATAATATCAGACCACTATCACCCCAGTCATATTATCAGACCACTCTCACCCCAGTCATATTATCAGACCACTAACACCCCAGTCATAATATCAGACCACTATCACCCCAGTCATATTATCAGACCACTAACACCCCAGTCATATTATCAGACCACTAACACCCCAGTCATATTATCAGACCACTAACACCCCAGTCATAATATAAGACCACTAACACCCCAGTCATATTATCAGACCACTAACACCCCAGTCATATTATCAGACCACCCCAGTCATATTATCAGACCACTAACACCCCAGTCATATTATCAGACCACTGTCACCCCAGTCATAATATCAGACCACTATCACCCCAGTCATATGATCAGACCACTAACACCCCAGTAATATTATCAGACCACCCCAGTCATATTATCAGACCACTAACACCCCAGTCATATTATCAGACCACTAACACCCCAGTCATATTATCAGACCACCCCAGTCATATTATCAGACCACCCCAGTCATATTATCAGACCACCCCAGTCATATTATCAGACCACCCCAGTCATATTATCAGACCACCCCAGTCATATTATCAGACCACCCCAGTCATATTATCAGACCACCCCAGTCATATTATCAGACCACCCCAGTCATATTATCAGACCACTAACACCCCAGTCATATGATCAGACCACCCCAGTCATATTATCAGACCACTATCACCCCAGTCATATTATCAGACCACTAACACCCCAGTTATATTATCAGACCACCCCAGTCATATTATCAGACCACTATCACCCCAGTCATATTATCAGACCACTATCACCCCAGTCATATTATCAGACCACCCCAGTCATATTATCAGACCACCCCAGTCATATTATCAGACCACCCCAGTCATATTATCAGACCACTAACACCCCAGTCATATTATCAGACCACTAACACCCCAGTCATATTATCAGACCACTAACACCCCAGTCATATTATCAGACCACTAACACCCCAGTCATATTATCAGACCACTATCACCCCAGTCATAATATCAGACCACTATCACCCCAGTCATATTATCAGACCACTATCACCCCAGTCATATTATCAGACCACTATCACCCCAGTCATAATATCAGACCACTAACACCCCAGTCATATTATCAGACCACTAACACCCCAGTCATATTATCAGACCACTCTCACCCCAGTCATATTATCAGACCACTAACACCCCAGTCATAATATCAGACCACTATCACCCCAGTCATATTATCAGACCACTAACACCCCAGTCATAATATAAGACCACTAACACCCCAGTCATATTATCAGACCACTAACACCCCAGTCATATTATCAGACCACCCCAGTCATATTATCAGACCACTAACACCCCAGTCATATTATCAGACCACTATCACCCCAGTCATAATATCAGACCACTTTCACCCCAGTCATATGATCAGACCACTAACAACCCAGTCATATTATCAGACCACCCCAGTCATATTATCAGACCACCCCAGTCATATTATCAGACCACTAACACCCCAGTCATAATATCAGACCACTATCACCCCAGTCATATTATCAGACCACCCCAGTCATATTATCAGACCACCCCAGTCATATTATCAGACCACTAACACCCCAGTCATATGATCAGACCACTAACACCCCAGTCATATTATCAGACCACTATCACCCCAGTCATAATATCAGACCACTAACACCCCAGTCATATTATCAGACCACCCCAGTCATATTATCAGACCACTAACACCCCAGTCATATTATCAGACCACTATCACCCCAGTCATAATATCAGACCACTAACACCCCAGTCATATTATCAGACCACTAACACCCCAGTCATATTATCAGACCACTAACACCCCAGTCATATTATCAGACCACTAACACCCCAGTCATATTATCAGACCACCCCAGTCATATTATCAGACCACTAACACCCCAGTCATATTATCAGACCACTAACACCCCAGTCATATTATCAGACCACTAACACCCCAGTCATATTATCAGAACACCCCAGTCATATTATCAGACCACCCCAGTCATATTATCAGACCACCCCAGTCATATTATCAGACCACCCCAGTCATATTATCAGACCACCCCAGTCATATTATCAGACCACCCCAGTCATATTATCAGACCACCCCAGTCATATTATCAGACCACCCCAGTCATATTATCAGACCACCCCAGTCATATTATCAGACCACCCCAGTCATATTATCAGACCACTATCACCTCAGTCATAATATCAGACCACCCCAGTCATATTATCAGACCACTATTTCTACTGTCTATTCTTACTGAAGACAGAGCCATGTGTTCCTGCTGTCAGCTATATGCCTCATAGAAGTATAGGAAGAGAGTACAACACATGTTGTCTTGAACAGGAACAGCACCAGAAATCCATCTCCTCAGCGGACTCGGAGTGTGTGTGTGTCAGAGCAGATGGGGAGAGAGAGGGCACTTTGGGGACAGGGGTGAGGTCACATCTGTGCCTTCCCATCCTCGACCAAGACACACACACACACCCTCTCCCTCTCTCTCTATACCCCCTGCCTCTCCCTCTCCCCCACCCTCTCCCTCTCTACCCTCTGCCTCTCCCTCCCCCTCTCCCTCTCTACCCCCTGCCTCTCCCTCTCTCTCTACCCCCTGCCTCTCTCTCTCCCTCTCTCTCTCTCTCTACCCCCTGCCTCTCCCTCTCTCTCTCCCTCTCTCTCGCTCTCTCTCTCTCACTACCCCATGCCTTTCCCCTCTCCCTCTCTCTCTACCCCCTGCCTCTCTCTCTCCCTCTCCCTCTCTACCCCCTGCCTCTCTCGCTCTCTCTCCCCCCTCTCTCTCCCTCTCCCTCTCTCCCTCTCTCTCTCTCTCTCTCTCTCTCTCTCTCTCTCTCTCTCTCTCTCTCTCCTCTCTCTCTCTAGTCTTGAAGCTTCCTATTGATTCTGGCTGCTAGGTGCTGTGGGCCATGGTGTCCATGGCAACCTGGAGCAGGCTGAGGCGGCCAAACTTTGAGCTGGCATGAGGTGTGAGTGGCAGAGGAATGTGTGTGTGTGTGTGTGTGTGTGTGTGTGTGTGTGTGTGTGTGTGTGTGTGTGTGTGTGTGTGTGTGTGTGTGTGTGTGTGTGTGTGTGTGTGTAGCCTGGCAGGTGCTGGCTGGGGCGACACCAGTCTATTTAGTATGCAGGGATCTCACTGTGCTGTGGCTCTCCTCTCCCCTCCTTCTCTCTTTTCCTTTCACTTCCCCTCCTTTCCTCTCCTCTCCTCTCCTCCTCTCCTTTTGCCTCCTCTCCTCCTCTCCTTTTGCCTCCTTACCTCCTCTCCTCTACCCTCCTTCTCCACTACCCTCCTGTCTGGCCCAGACACAGAATAAGAATGATTTGCCCCCCAGACACAAAAAAACACAGAACGCAGACACACACACACACACACACACTACCACACGCAGACACTCACACACACTACCACACGCAGACACACACACACACACACACACACACTACCACGCGCACACACACACACGCGCAGACACACACACTACCACGCGCAGACACATACACACACACACACGCAGACACACACACGCACACACACACACACACACACACACACACACACACACACACACACACACACACACACACACACACACACACACACACACACACACACACACACACACACACACACACACACACACACACACACACACACACACACGCAGTCACACGCACACACTACCACACGCACACACTACCACACGCACACACACACACACTACCACAGGCACGCACACACAACCGCACGCAGACTCACACACACGCACACACTACCGCACGCAGACTCACACACACGCACACACTACCGCACGCAGACACACACACACACAAAAGCTATATTTTAGCATGGCGTCTTACAGACAGGAAATGGAGCTCATTCTCACCATTTATCATGTGATGTCAGTTAATACCGGTAGGTCGCCCAACGGCCAAGGAGTTGGGCCTGTAGCTGGTTCGAATCCCCAGTCGTATTGTATACCGGAATGAGTGAACAAAACATTAGGAACACCTGCTCTCTCCATGACAGACTGACCAGGTGAATCCAGGTGAAAGATATGATCCCAAATTGATGTCACTTGTTAAATCCACTTCAATCAGTGTAGATGAAGGGGAGGAGACGGGTTAAAGAAGGATGTTTAAGCCTCGAGACAATTGAGACATGTATGGTGTCTGTGTCATTCAGAGGGTGAATGGGTAAGATAAGATATTTAAGTGCCTTTGAACAGGGGTATGGTAGAAGGTGTCAGGTGCACCGGTTTGTGTCAGTTTGTATCAAGAACTGCAACGCTGCTGGGCTTCCCTTGTGTATCAAGAAGGGTCCACCACCCAAAGGACATTCAGCCAACGCGACACGCCTGTGGGAAGCATTGGAGTCAACATGGGCCAGCACTACTATATAATAACAGCCTCCCCACTACTATATAATAACAGCCTCCCTACTACTATATAATAACAGCCTCCCCACTACTATATAATAACAGCCTCCCTACTACTATATAATAACAGTCTCCCTACTACTATATAATAACAGTCTCCCTACTACTATATAATAACAGCCTCCCTACTACTATATAATAACAGCCTCCCCACTACTATATAATAACAGTCTCCCTACTACTATATAATAACAGCCTCCTACTACTATATAATAACAGCCTCCCCACTACTATATAATAACAGCCTCCTACTACTATATAATAACAGCCTCCTACTACTATATAATAACAGCCTCCCTACTACTATATAATAACAGCCTCCCTACTACTATATAATAACAGCCTCCCGGCTACTATATAATAACAGTCTCCCTACTACTATATAATAACAGCCTCCCCACTACTATATAATAACAGCCTCCCACTACTATATAATAACAGCCTCCCGGCTACTATATAATAACAGCCTCCTACTACTATATAATAACAGCCTCCTACTACTATATAATAACAGCCTCCTACTACTATATAATAACAGCCTCCCGGCTACTATATAATAACAGCCTCCTACTACTATATAATAACAGCCTCCCGGCTACTATATAATAACAGCCTCCCGGCTACTATATAATAACAGCCTCCCGGCTACTATATAATAACAGCCTCCTACTACTATATAATAACAGCCTCCTACTACTATATAATAACAGCCTCCTACTACTATATAATAACAGCCTCCCCACTACTATATAATAACAGCCTCTCTACTACTATATAATAACAGCCTCCCCACTACTATATAATAATAGCCTCCCTACTACTATATAATAACAGCCTCCCCACTACTATATAATAACAGCCTCCCCACTACTATATAATAACAGCCTCCCTACTACTATATAATAACAGCCTCCCTACTACTATATAATAACAGCCTCCCCACTACTATATAATAACAGCCTCCCGGCTACTATATAATAACAGCCTCCCCACTACTATATAATAACAGCCTCCCTACTACTATATAATAACAGCCTCCCCACTACTATATAATAACAGCCTCCTACTACTATATAATAACAGCCTCCTACTACTATATAATAACAGCCTCCCTACTACTATATAATAACAGCCTCCTCACTACTATATAATAACAGCCTCCCACTACTATATAATAACAGCCTCCCCACTACTATATAATAACAGCCTCCCTACTACTATTTAATAACAGCCTCCCCACTACTATATAATAACAGCCTCCCCACTACTATATAATAACAGCCTCCCCACTACTATATAATAACAGCCTCCCCACTACTATATAATAACAGCCTCCCCACTACTATATAATAACAGCCTCCCACTACTATATAATAACAGCCTCCCCACTACTATATAATAACAGTCTCCCTACTACTATATAATAACAGCCTCCCCACTACTATATAATAACAGCCTCCTACTACTATATAATAACAGCCTCCCTACTACTATATAATAACAGCCTCCCTACTACTATATAATAACAGCCTCCCTACTACTATATAAGAACAGCCTCCCTACTACTATATAAGAACAGCCTCCCCACTACTATATAATAACAGCCTCCCCACTACTATATAATAACAGCCTCCCCACTACTATATAATAACAGTCTCCCTACTACTATATAATAACAGCCTCCCTACTACTATATAATAACAGCCTCCTACTAATATATAATAACAGCCTCCCTACTACTATATAATAACAGCCTCCCCACTAATATATAATAACAGCCTCCCTACTACTATATAATAACAGCCTCCCCACTACTATATAATAACAGCCTCCCTACTACTATATAATAACAGCCTCCCTACTACTATATAACAACAGCCTCCCCACTACTATATAATAACAGCCTCCTACTACTATATAATAACAGCCTCCCTACTACTATATAATAACAGCCTCCCTACTACTATATAATAACAGCCTCCCCACTACTATATAACAACAGCCTCCCCACTACTATATAACAACAGCCTCCTACTACTATATAATAACAGCCTCCCTACTACTATATAATAACAGCCTCCCGGCTACTATATAACAACAGCCTCCCTACTACTATATAACAACAGCCTCCCTACTACTATATAATAACAGCCTCCCTACTACTATATAACAACAGCCTCCCCACTACTATATAATAACAGCCTCCTACTACTATATAATAACAGCCTCCTACTACTATATAATAACAGCCTCCTACTACTATATAATAACAGCCTCCTACTACTATATAATAACAGCCTCCCTACTACTATATAATAACAGCCTCCCACTACTAATATATAATAACAGCCTGTTGTTGAGCTGAGTATCGACCCTCCATTAACACCCCCCAAGGTGTGTGGAGATGGTTTGTCTCAGTGTGTTTTCTCTGGCACCGCCGGAGCAAACCAAACACATTTAATGGGGGAGTTGCGGGGGGGGGGGGGGCAGCAATCACTTTCCCTCCCACTGCTCTCTGCTGATGCAGTTGGATTTGTTGGTGTGTGTTGATCTTGTATTGATCAGGTTTAGTGGAGTAGAACTAACACTAAGCACAGGGGAGTAGGGCTGGGTTAAAGAGATGGAGGGAAGAGAGGAGAGAGAGAGAACAGGAGGAGTAGGACTGGGTTAAAGAGATGGAGGGAAGAGAGGAGAGAGAGAGAAGAGGAGGAGTAGGACTGGTTAAAGAGATGGAGGGAAGAGAGGAGAGAGAGAGAACAGGAGGAGTAGGACTGGGTTAAAGAGATGGAGGGAAGAGAGGAGAGAGAGAGAACAGGAGGAGTAGGACTGGTTAAAGAGATGGAGGGAAGAGAGGAGAGAGAGAGAACAGGAGGAGTAGGACTGGGTTAAAGAGATGGAGGGAAGAGAGGAGAGAGAGAGAACAGGAGGAGTAGGACTGGTTAAAGAGATGGAGGGAAGAGAGGAGAGAGAGAACAGGAGGAGTAGGACTGGGTTAAAGAGATGGAGGGAAGAGAGGAGAGAGAGAGAGAACAGGAGGAGTAGGACTGGGTTAAAGAGATGGATGGAAGAGAAGGGAGAGAGAACAGGAGGAGGAGTAGGACTGGTTAAAGAGATGGAGGGAAGAGAGGAGAGAGAGAGAGAACAGGAGGAGTAGGACTGGGTTAAAGAGATGGATGGAAGAGAAGGGAGAGAGAACAGGAGGAGGAGTAGGACTGGGTTAAAGAGATGGATGGAAGAGAAGGGAGAGAGAACAGGAGGAGGAGTAGGACTGGTTAAAGAGATGGAGGGAAGAGAAGGGAGAGAGAACAGGAGGAGGAGTAGGACTGGTTAAAGAGATGGAGGGAAGAGAGGAGAGAGAACAGGAGGAGTAGGACTGGTTAAAGAGATGGATGGAAGAGAGGATAGAGAGAGAAGAGGAGGAGTAGGACTGGTTAAAGAGATGGAGGGAAGAGAGGAGAGAGAGAGAACAAGAGGAAAGAGGAGGGGGAAGAGGAGGGGGAAGAGGAGGAAGGGTAAAGAAAGGAGAAGAGAGGAATGAGGAGAGAGACAGTTAGTCTGGTGTCAGTGTTAGCAGGAAGCCAGTGCAGCAGAGAACATGACGGAACACAGCCTTCCCCTGCCTGCCCCCTCCTCCTCCTCTCCCTCTTCCCTCCTCCTCCTCCCTCCTTCTCCTCTGAGGCTCTCAACAGGATCTGAGAGCAGCTCAGCTCAAGCCCTGACACGTGTGGGGAGAGAGAGAAAGAGAGAGAGCACCGAGGAAGAGGGGGGGGGGCAGAGAGAGGCAAACGGAGATGGAGAGAGAACGAGAGGGAGGGAGAGGGGAAGGAGATAATAAGGAGTGGGAAGGGGAGGGAGGAAGAGAGAGAGAGAGGGAGGAAGAGAGAGAGGGAGGGAGGGAGAGGGGAAGGAGATAATAAGGAGTGGGAAGGGGAGGGAGGAAGAGAGAGAGAGAGGGAGGAAGAGAGAGGGAGGGAGGGAGAGG
>NW_025746128.1:100000-112500 GCF_021184085.1 Oncorhynchus gorbuscha
CATGGGCGGGGTCATCCTCTGCCCCATGTGATCGACCCCCATCGTGCTGAAGTGACTCAGCGGCTTTGTGTTGTTGTAGGACAACATGGCTGCCGTTTGCTGTTGTTGTAGTTGTTGTTGTTGTTGTTGTTTAGAGAGGGTGTTCTGTTGGGCGCCCATGTTGTTTGTCTGTTGTTGTTGACTTATCATGCCCATGTGGTTGTGGGGGTTCTGAGGGAGGTAGTTGTTCATGGGAGCTTTGGGGCTGTTGCTCGAGGTCATCCCAGCCACCAGGGGGGCCCTGTTGGCCAGGGTTGAAGGCTTGAGATGGGTACATCATCGGGCTGTTGGGCTTGTCCTGCTGGTTGAAGGCTTGAGGTGGGTACATCATCGGGCTGTTGGGCTTGTCCTGCTGGTTGAAAGGAGCAGAGGCGTAGGGGCTGGTTGGAGCTCCGGCTGGGGACCAGTTAGCCTGCTGCTGTTGTTGCTGTTGTTTCTGCTGCTGCATTAGCTTAGCGCGCTGCTGTGCCGCCATCGCTTTCAGTTGCTCAGCAGGCGACAGTTCAGAGGTCACCGGCCCAGGCCCTTGGATTCCAGTGGGGACTCCAGGGCCATTGGATCCTGTTCCCGTCTGGCCCACACCTTGGCCTGGGTTCATCATAAATCCATTCCCTGGTCTGGGGCCGGCCTGCGTCTGGGCCTGGGTGGGCGTCTGCGGCGACCGGGCCACACAGTTGGGGAGAGGGGAGCCTGAGGCCATGGCGACCTGTGGGGACTGCTGCAAAGGCTGCTGGGGCGGTGTCCCGTTGGCGGCGGTGGCAAACTGAGGGCCCGAAGACGACGGCCGGACCTGAGGGGAGGGAGGCCATTTCATTTGGTTATTTAGAAATCATAACTTTACAGAAAACAGCTACATTTCAGAGTAACATGGACAACATACTGTAATCACAGGCAGTAGAGGCACAATCACATTTCAATCACATCGTATTCAAACAAGACCACAATCCCTTTCTTTCTTCCACATCTATTCTGACGAACGTTATGGGTCCTATTTGTTCAGCATGAGGAAAGACTCCGACATACGTGGTCTTCTGTAGCTCAGTTGGTAGAGCATGGCGCTTGTAATGCCAGGGTAGTGGGTTCGATTCCGGGACCACCCATACGTAGAATGTATGCACACATAAGTCGCTTTGGATAAAAGCGTCTGCTAAATGGCATATTATTTATACACAAAGACTCAGGTTCAAACGGGTGGTGGAATATGATGATTTCAGTGAGACTGCTTTTAACAGCGCCACCTACGGGCCACTAGGTGACATTATTTTTTGACCATGTTACTTCATGACCTCTAGTTTCTGTGTGACGAATTTGAAAAGAAAAATACATTTAAAAATTCTATGCTTGAGTTATTTGACCATGTCAATTTTATTTTTAAGCATCTAAGAATCATTTGACAGCCAGTATTTAACCTCTTGGTGTTAGGGGGCAGTATTTTCATTTTTGGAAGAAAAAAACGTTCCCGATATTTTTCAAGAAAAGATGCTAGAATATGCATATAATTGACAGCTTTGGGTAGAAAACACTCTAACATTTCCAAAATTGGAAAGATATTGTCTGTGAGTATAACAGAACTGATGTTGCAGGCGAAAGTTTGAGAAAAATCCAATCCGGAAGTGCCCCAGGTTTTGAAAGCGCTCCGTTCCAATGACACCCTATTTGGCTGTGAATGTACCATCAACGAGCTTACGCTTTCTACGTATTCCCCAAGGTGTGTACTGCATTGTGACGTAGTTTTATGCATTTCTGTTGAAGAATAGCTGTAGGCGGCCACATTGCGTAAGTGGTCACATGGTGGCTCCGAGAGATATTCTCGAGTAAAATACAGAGGTGATTTTCATGAATAGGAAGATTTTCTAGGAAGATTTATGTCCGTTGCGTTATGCTAATTAGTGTCAGATGATGAAAACGGTCCCGTTCACGGGATGGGGTGTCACTACAGGTTAATGAAGCTGAGAGAGAGAGAGAGAGAGAGAGAGAGAGAGAGAGAGAGAGAGAGAGAGAGAGAGAGAGAGAGAGAGAGAGAGAGAGAGAGAGAGAGAGAGAGAGAGAGAGAGGGAGAGAGAGAGAGAGAGCGAGAGAGAGAGGAGAGAGAGAGAGAGAGAGAGAGAGAGAGAGAGAGGAGAAAGGTGGAGAGAGAGAGAGAGAGAGAGAGAGAGAGAGAAAGGTGAGAGAGAGAGGGAAACAGTGAGAGCGAGGAGAAAGGTGGGGAGAGAGAGAGAGAGAGAGAGAGAGAGCGAGGAGAAAGGTGGGAGAGAGAGAGAGAGAGGAGAAAGAGAGAGAAAAGGGAGAGAGAGAGAGAGAAGAGAGAGAGAGCGAGAGAGAGAAGAAAGAGAGAGAGAAAAGCGAGAGGGAGAACGAGAGAGAGAGCAAGAGAGAGAGGGAGAGAGAGGAGAAGAGAGAGAAAGAGAGAGAGAGAGAGAAAAGGTGAGAGAGATGAGAAAGAGAGAAAGAGAGAGAGAAAAGGTGAGAGAGAGAGAGAGAGAGCGAGAGAGAGCAAGAGAGAGGAGAGAGAGAGAAAGAGAGAGAAAAGGTGAGAGAGAGAGAAAGAAAAGGTGAGAGAGATGAGAAAGAAGAGAAAGAGAGAGAAAAGGTGAGAGAAAGAGAGAGAGAGAAAGAGAAAAAGGTGAGAGCGAGAGAGAGAGAGAGAGAGAGAGAGAGAGAGAGAGAGAGAGAGAGAGAGAGAGAGAGAGAGAGAGAGAGAGAGAGAGAGAGAGAGAGAGAGAGAGAGAGAGAGAGAGAGAGAGAGAGAGAGAGAGAGAGAGAGAGAGAGGAGAGAGAGAGAGAGAAAAGGTGAGAGAGAGGAGAAAGAGGAGAAAGAGAGAGAGAAAAGGTGAGAGAGAGTAACGCTATAAAGAACAATAAGGTTTGCTGTGAACCCCTAATAAACCAAGCCAAAAGGTACCTGTGGGGAACCCATGGGGACTTGTGCCGCCCCCTGCGCTTGGTTCGTCTGTTGATGAGCCACAGTGGCCATGGGAGGCGGGTCCTGCGGTACCGGGGTCTGATTGGCCGGCCTGGTAAACTCTGCTTCCTTCTTCTCCTCAAAGTCTTCATTGAAGAGGTCCTGCATGTCGTCTTCCGGCACCGTATTGGCCAGCTCATCAATCAGCTCCTGCCACTCCTGGTCATTCAGGTTGATGTCCGAAAACAGCTTGTTCTGATTGGACAAGGACGTGTCCGACGACTCAATCCCTCCCCCGTCGTCGAGCGGCTCCTGTTTCAGGTCTTTGAGGAGTCCGAAGCCGTCCTCCAGGTCTAAGGAACCGTTGAGCTTGACGTCAGCCGGGCGACCTGAGCCCAAGCCGCTGCCAGCGTGGTTGCCATGGCTACCATTGCTGCCGGGACCGGAGTTACAGTTGTTGACATTCACGTTGTTGTTGTTGTTGTTGTTGACGCTGGGGTTGTTGGGATTGCCGGTGACTCCCAGTAAGGGCTTGATGTCCATCTGGTGGAGCGGGGAAATGGGGGGGGCGTTGTTGTTGGGGAGGCCCGGGAGAGAGTCCAGTCCGCCCGATCCTGGTCCGTCTTTTCGTAACCTCTTGGTGGTCGGGGAATAGCTCCCGTCGCAGATCCCGTTCTGGTCACCATTGAGGGGCGAGCGTGCGCTGTCCAGTTTCCTCTTCACCGTCTCCTGGAGCTGTGGGACAGGGAAACAAAAGTGTCAGAGGCCATTTTGGATCTGATGATCAGAAGATATGTTAACGTGTGAACTCAAATTAACTTAAAATCACATGTTAGTTCTAACATGTCTCTTATCGTCAAATGAGGTTATGGTTAAGTCCAGATTGGGGGTAAAACATACAACAGTATAAAATCCATGTACACAAACAACAAGTGTGCGGTTAAAATTGGAAAAAGAACACACACATTTCTTCACACAGGGTCGTGGGGTGAGACAGGGATGCAGCTTAAGCTCCACCATCTTCAACATAAATGTCAACGAATTGGCGCAAAAAGTCTGCAGCACCCGGCCTCACCCTACTAGAATCCGAAGTGAAATGTCTACTGTTTGCTGATGATCTGGTGCTTCTGTCACCAACCAAGGAGGGCCTACAGCAGCACCTAGATCTTATGCACAGATTCTGTCAGACCTGGGCCCTGACAGTAAATCTCAGTAAGACCAAAATAATGGTGTTCCAAAAAAGGTCCAGTCACCAGGACCACAAATACAAATTCCATCTCGACACCATTGCCAGAGAGCACACAAAAGACGATATATACCTTGGCCTAAACATCAGCGCCACAGGTAACTTCCACAAAGCTGTGAACGATCTGAGAGACAAGGCAAGAAGGGCCTTCTATGCCATCCAAAGGAACATAAAATGCAACATACCAATTAGGATTTGGCTAAAAATACTTGAATCAGTTATTGAACCCATTGCCCTTTATGGTTGTGAGGTCTGGGGTCAGCTCACCAACCAAGAATTCACAAAATGGGACAAACACCAAATTGAGACTCTGCATGCAGAATTCTGCAAAAATATCCTCCGTGTACAACGTAAAACACAAAATAATGCATGCAGAGCAGAATTAGGCCGATACAAAGTAATTATCAAAATCCAGAAAAGAGCCGTTACATTCTACAACCACCTAAAGGGAAGCGATTCCCAAACCTTCTATAACAAAGCCCTCACCTACAGAGAGATGAACCTGGAGAAGAGTCCCCTAAGAGTCCCCTGGTCCTGGGGCTCTGTTCACAAACACACCCCACACAGCCCCAAGACAGCAGCACAATTAGACCCAACCAAATCATGAGAAAACAAAAAGATAATTACTTGACACACAAAAAAAACAGAGCAAACTAGAATGCTATTTGGCCCTACACAGAGAGTACACAGCGGCAGAATACCTGACCACTGTGACAGACCCAAACTTAAGGAAAGCTTTGACTATGTACAGACTCAGTGAGCATAGCCTTGCTATTGAGAAAGGCCGCCGTAGGCAGACATGGCTCTCAAGAGAAGACAGGCTATGTGCTCACTGCCCACAAAATGGTGGAAACTGAGCTGCAACCTCCTGCCCAATGTATGTACATCGTTGCAACACTGTATACATACGTAATATGACGTTTGTAATGTCTTTATTGTTTTGAAACTGTGTAATGTATACTGTTAATTTGTATTGTTTATTTCACTTTTGTATATTATCTACCTCACTTGCTTTGGCAATATTAACACATGTTTCCCATGCCAATAAAAACCTTGAATTGAATTGAGAGAGAGACGGAGAGAGAGACAGAGAGAGAGAGAGACAGAAAGAGACAGAGAGAGAGACAGAGATAGAGCGTAAAGCTAAACCTCTATTAGCAATCACAGCAGGCTCATTTAGTGCCGTTTTCTGAGAAAAAGGGAGAGATCAGAGGAGTGTGCTTTAGTGTTTAGAGTTCCCCCTTTCATTATCATAATCAACTGGCAGGCAGAAGGAGAGACGGAGAGAGAGAGAGAGAGAGAGAGAGAGAGAGAGAGAGAGAGAGAGAGAGAGAGAGAGAGAGAGAGAGAGAGAGAGAGAGATGACAGAGAGAGACAGAGAGAGAGAGAGACAGAGACAGAGGAGACAGAGAGAGAGAGACAGAGACAGAGGAGACAGAGGAGACAGAGAGACAGAGGAGACAGAGGAGACAGAGAGAGAGACAGAGAAGACAGAGGAGACAGAGGAGACAGAGAGAGAGACAGAGGAGACAGAGAGAGAGGAGACAGAGAGAGAGGAGACAGAGAGAGAGGAGACAGAGACAGAGAGAAGAGACAGAGACAGAGGAGACAGAGAGAGAGACAGAGGAGACAGAGAGAGAGGAGACAGAGAGAGAGGAGACAGAGAGAGAGGAGACAGAGAGAAGAGACAGAGACAGAGGAGACAGAGAGAGAGAGACAGAGAGAGAGGAGACAGAAGAGACAGAGGAGACAGAGAGAGAGAGACAGAGGAGACAGAGGAGACAGAGGAGACACAGAGAGATGGGACAACAACACCTCTAGACAGAGAGAGATGGGACAACAACACCTCTAGACACAGAGAGATGTGGTGGGACAACAACACCTCTAGACACAGAGAGAGAGATGGGACAACAACACCGCTAGACAGAGAGAGATGGGACAACAACACCTCTAGACACAGAGAGATGTGACAACAACACCTCTAGACAGAGAGAGAGATGGGACAACAACACCTCTAGACACAGAGAGATGGGACAACAACACCTCTAGACAGAGAGAGATGGGACAACAACACCTCTAGACACAGAGAGATGGGACAACAACACCTCTAGACAGAGAGAGATGGGACAACAACACCTCTAGACAGAGAGAGAGATGGGACAACAACACCTCTAGACAGAGAGAGCGAGATGGGACAACAACACCTCTAGACACAGAGAGCGAGATGGGACAACAACACCTCTAGACACAGAGAGATGGGACAACAACACCTCTAGAGAGAGATGTGATGGGACAACAACACCTCTAGACACAGAGAGATGGGACAACAACACCTCTAGACACAGAGAGATGGGACAGCAACACCTCTAGACAGAGAGAGATGGGACAACAACACCTCTAGACACAGAGAGATGGGACAACAACACCTCTAGACACAGAGAGATGGGACAACAACACCTCTAGACACAGAGAGATGTGACAACAACACCTCTAGACAGAGAGAGAGATGGGACAACAACACCTCTAGACACAGAGAGAGATGGGACAACAACACCTCTAGACAGAGAGAGATGGGACAACAAAACCTCTAGACAGAGAGAGATGGGACAACAACACCTCTAGACACAGAGAGGTGGGACAACAACACCTCTAGACAGAGAGAGATGGGACAACAACACCTCTAGACAGAGAGAGATGGGACAACAACACCTCTAGACAGAGAGAGATGGGACAACAACACCTCTAGACACAGAGAGATGGGACAACAACACCTCTAGACACAGAGAGATGGGACAACAACACCTCTAGACAGAGAGAGATGGGACAACAACACCTCTAGACACAGAGAGATGGGACAACAACACCTCTAGACAGAGAGAGAGATGTGGTGGGACAACAACACCTCTAGACACAGAGAGATGGGACAACAACACCTCTAGACAGAGAGAGATGGGACAACAACACCTCTAGACACAGAGAGATGGGACAACAACACCTCTAGACAGAGAGAGATGGGACAACAACACCTCTAGACACAGAGAGATGGGACAACAACACCTCTAGACACAGAGAGATGGGACAACAACACCTCTAGACAGAGAGAGATGGGACAACAACACCTCTAGACAGAGAGAGATGGGACAACAACACCTCTAGACACAGAGAGATGGGACAACAACACCTCTAGACACAGAGAGATGGGACAACAACACCTCTAGACACAGAGAGAGATGGGACAACAACACCTCTAGACAGAGAGAGATGGGACAACAACACCTCTAGACAGAGAGAGAGATGGGACAACAACACCTCTAGACAGAGAGAGAGATGGGACAACAACACCTCTAGACAGAGAGAGATGGGACAACAACACCTCTAGACAGAGAGAGAGATGGGACAACAACACCTCTAGACAGAGAGAGAGATGGGACAACAACACCTCTAGACAGAGAGAGAGATGTGGTGGGACAACCACACCTCTAGACACAGAGAGATGGGACAACAACACCTCTAGACAGAGAGAGAGATGGGACAACAACACCTCTAGACAGAGAGATGTGGTGGGACAACAACACCTCTAGACACAGAGAGAGATGGGACAACAACACCTCTAGACACAGAGAGATGGGACAACAACACCTCTAGACACAGAGAGAGATGGGACAACAACACCTCTAGACAGAGAGAGATGGGACAACAACACCTCTAGACAGAGAGAGATGGGACAACAACACCTCTAGACAGAGAGAGATGGGACAACAACACCTCTAGACACAGAGAGATGGGACAACAACACCTCTAGACAGAGAGAGATGGGACAACAACACCTCTAGACAGAGAGAGATGGGACAACAACACCTCTAGACAGAGAGAGATGGGACAACAACACCTCTAGACAGAGAGATGGGACAACAACACCGCTAGACACAGAGAGATGTGGTGGGACAACAACACCTCTAGACAGAGAGAGATGGGACAACAACACCTCTAGACAGAGAGAGGTGGGACAACAACACCTCTAGACACAGAGAGAGAGATGGGACAACAACACCTCTAGACACAGAGAGAGAGATGGGACAACAACACCTCTAGACAGAGAGAGATGGGACAACAACACCTCTAGACAGAGAGATGGGACAACAACACCTCTAGACAGAGAGATGGGACAACAACACCGCTAGACAGAGAGAGATGGGACAACAACACCTCTAGACACAGAGAGAGAGATGGGACAACAACACCTCTAGACACAGAGAGAGATGGGACAACAACACCTCTAGACACAGAGAGAGAGATGGGACAACAACACCTCTAGACACAGAGAGAGAGATGGGACAACAACACCTCTAGACACAGAGAGAGAGATGGGACAACAACACCTCTAGACACAGAGAGAGAGATGGGACAACAACACCTCTAGACAGAGAGAGAGAGAGATGGGACAACAACACCTCTAGACACAGAGAGCGAGATGGGACAACAACACCTCTAGACACAGAGAGCGAGATGGGACAACAACACCTCTAGAGAGAGATGTGATGGGACAACAACACCTCTAGACACAGAGAGATGGGACAACAACACCTCTAGACACAGAGAGATGGGACAACAACACCTCTAGACAGAGAGAGATGGGACAACAACACCTCTAGACACAGAGAGATGGGACAACAACACCTCTAGACACAGAGAGATGGGACAACAACACCTCTAGACACAGAGAGATGGGACAACAACACCTCTAGACAGAGAGAGAGATGGGACAACAACACCTCTAGACAGAGAGAGATGGGACAACAACACCTCTAGACAGAGAGAGATGGGACAACAACACCTCTAGACACAGAGAGATGTGGTGGGACAACAACACCTCTAGACAGAGAGAGATGGGACAACAACACCTCTAGACAGAGAGAGGTGGGACAACAACACCTCTAGACACAGAGAGAGAGATGGGACAACAACACCTCTAGACACAGAGAGATGTGACAACAACACCTCTAGACAGAGAGAGATGGGACAACAACACCTCTAGACAGAGAGAGATGGGACAACAACACCTCTAGACAGATAGAAGAGAGAGAGGAGGAGAAAGGATATGAAGAGAGAGAGCAGAGGAGAGAGCAGAGGGGAGAGCAGAGGAGAGAGCAGAGGGGAGAGGATATTAAGAGAGAGAAGGATAGAGGAGGAGAGAGAGGATATGAAGAGAGAGAGGAGAGAGAGGATATGAAGAGAGAGAGGAGAGAGAGGATATGAAGAGAGAGAGAAGGAGAGAGCGGAGGAGAGAGGATATGAAGAGAGAGAAGGATAGAGGAGGAGAGAGAGGATATGAAGAGAGAGAGGAGAGAGAGGATATGAAGAGAGAGAGGAGAGAGAGGATATGAAGAGAGAGAGAAGGAGAGAGCGGAGGAGAGAGGATATGAAGAGAGAGAAGGATAGAGGAGGAGAGAGAGGATATAAAGAGAGAGGAGGAGAGAGGATATGAAGAGAGAGAAGGATAGAGGAGGAGAGCGGAGGAGAGAGGATATGAAGAGAGAGAAGGAGGAGAGAGGCTGACAGTTGACAGTTTCATTGTTCACAGTCACTTATTACAGAGACACCTTCCTCATATGTCTCAGTCATTAAGTCCAGGATGAGAAGAGGAACACACACACACACACAGCACTGTAATAAAGAACAAGGAACAATCTTTATATCCCACTCACCCACTTACCCACCCACCCACTCACCCACCCACACCAGAAAGACATAAAGTCCAATGTCTTTGTCTTCTCATAGGAACCACATTTACCTAAATCATTCCTGATCCTTCCCATTAGATTCCAGCTCAGTGACTTCTCCATTTGTCTCTGTCTACACACTGCTACTACACTCTGTGTGTGTGTGTGTGTGTGTGTGTGTGTGTGTGTGTGTGTGTGTGTGTGTGTGTGTGTGTGTGTGTGTGTGTGTGTGTGTGTGTGTGTGTGTGTGTGTGTGTGTGTGTGTGTGTGTGTGTGTGTGTGTGTGTGTGTGTTCCTGGCCAACGTCTCCTTGTTATCAGCTGGAACACAGACTAAATATTCAGATTGTGTTTGACCCTGAGCAAGACACACACACAGTGCAGCAACAACAACACACACACTCAGATGTCTGCAGAGGGAGCTTTGAGGTAAGAGGTGTGTAGTGGGAGTATTGAGGTAAGAGGTGTGTAGTGGGAGTATTGAGGTAAGAGGTGTGTAGTGGGAGTATTGAGGTAAGAGGTGTGTAGTGGGAGTATTGAGGTAAGAGGTGTGTAGAGGGAGTATTGAGGTAAGAGGTGTGTAGTGGGAGTATTGAGGTAAGAGGTGTGTAGAGGGAGCTTTGAGGTAAGAGGTGTGTAGTGGGAGTATTGAGGTAAGAGGTGTGTAGAGGGAGTATTGAGGTAAGAGGTGTGTAGAGGGAGTATTGAGGTAAGAGGTGTGTAGTGGGAGTATTGAGGTAAGAGGTGTGTAGAGGGAGCTTTGAGGTAAGAGGTGTGTGTGTGTGTGTGTGTGTAGGGGGAGTATTGAGGTAAGAGGTGTGTAGAGGGAGCTTCGAGGTAAGAGGTGTGTAGAGGGAGCTTCGAGGTAAGAGGTGTGTAGAGGGAGCTTCGAGGTAAGAGGTGTGTAGAGGAGCTTCGAGGTAAGAGGTGTGTAGAGGGAGCTTGAGGTAAGAGGTGTGTAGAGGGAGCTTCGAGGTAAGAGGTGTGTAGAGGAGTATTGAGGTAAGAGGTGTGTAGAGGGAGTATTGAGGTAAGAGGTGTGTAGAGGGAGCTTTGAGGTAAGAGGTGTGTAGAGGGAGCTTTGAGGTAAGAGGTGTGTAGAGGGAGCTTTGAGGTAAGAGGTGTGTAGAGGGAGCTTTGAGGTAAGAGGTGTGTAGAGGGAGCTTTGAGGTAAGAGGTGTGTAGAGGGAGCTTTGAGGTAAGAGGTGTGTGTGTGTGTGTGTGTGTGTGTGTGTGTGTGTGTGTGTGTGTGTGTGTGTGTGTGTGTGTGTGTGTGTGTGTGTGTGTGTGTGTGTGTGTGTGTGTGTGTGTGTGTGTGTGTGTGTGTGTGTGTGTGTGTAGAGGGAGTATTGATGTAAGAGGTGTGTAGAGGGAGTATTGAGGTATGAGGTGTGTAGAGGGAGTATTGAGGTATGGGGTGTGTGTGGGAGAGTGTGTGTAGAGGGAGTATTGAGGTGTGTAGATGGAGAGTGTGTGTAGAAGGAGTATTGAGGTAAGAGGTGTGTGTGGGAGAGTGTGTGTAGAGGGAGTATTGAGGTAGGAAGTGTGTGTGGGAGAGTGTGTGTAGAGGGAGTATTGAGGTAAGAGGTGTGTGTGGGAGAGTGTGTGTAGAGGGAGTATTGAGGTAAGAGGTGTGTGTGTAGAGGGAGCTTCGAGGTAAGAGGTGTGTAGAGGGAGTATTGAGGTAAGAGGTGTGTAGAAGGAGTATTGAGGTAAGAGGTGTGTAGAAGGAGTATTGAGGTAAGAGGTGTGTGGAGGGAGTATTGAGGTAAGAGGTGTGTAGAGGGAGCTTTGAGGTAAGAGGTGTGTAGAGGGAGTATTGAGGTAAGAGGTGTGTAGAGGGAGTATTGAGGTAAGAGGTGTGTAGAGGGAGCTTTGAGGTAAGAGGTGTGTAGAGGGAGTATTGAGGTAAGAGGTGTGTAGAGGGAGTATTGAGGTAAGAGGTGTGTAGAGGGAGCTTTGAGGTAAGAGGTGTGTGTGTGTGTGTGTGTGTGTGTAGAGGGAGTATTGAGGTAAGAGGTGTGTAGAGGGAGTATTGAGGTAAGAGGTGTGTAGAGGGAGTATTGAGGTAAGAGGTGTGTAGAGGGAGTATTGAGGTATGAGGTGTGTAGAGGGAGTATTGAGGTAGGAAGTGTGTGTAGAAGGAGTATTGAGGTAAGAGGTTTGTAGAGGGAGTATTGAGGTAAGAGGTGTGTGTGGGAGAGTGTGTGTAGAGGGAGTATTGAGGTAAGAGGTTTGTAGAGGGAGTATTGAGGTAAGAGGTGTGTGTGGGAGAGTGTGTGTAGAGGGAGTATTGAGGTAGGAAGTGTGTGTGGGAGAGTGTGTGTAGAGGGAGTATTGAGGTAAGAGGTGTGTGTGGGAGAGTGTGTGTAGAGGGAGTATTGAGGTAAGAGGTGTGTGTGTAGAGGGAGCTTCGAGGTAAGAGGTGTGTAGAGGGAGTATTGAGGTAAGAGGTGTGTGTAGAGGGAGTATTGAGGTAAGAGGTGTGTGTAGAAGGAGTATTGAGGTAAGAGGTGTGTGAGAGTGTGTGTAGAGGGAGTATTGAGGTAAGAGGTGTGTGAGGGAGAGTGTGTGAGTGTGAGGCTGTCTGAATG
>NW_025746128.1:117500-120000 GCF_021184085.1 Oncorhynchus gorbuscha
GCTGGAAGAGGAAGGGAGGGAGGGAGGGAGGGAGGGAGGGAGGGAGGGAGGGAGGGAGGGAGGGAGGGAGGGAGGGATGGATAGTGTGTGGAGAGAGAGAGCTGGAAGAGGTAGGGAGGAATAGTGTGTGGAGAGAGAGCTGGAATAGGGAAGGAGGGAGGGATAGTGTGTGGAGAGAGAGCTGGAAGAGGGAGGGAGGGAGGGAGGGATGGATAGTGTGTGGAGAGAGAGAGAGCTGGAAGAGGTATGGAGGGATAGTGTGTGGAGAGAGAGCTGGAATAGGGAAGGAGGGAGGGAGGGATAGTGTGTGGAGAGAGAGCTGGAAGAGGGAGGGAGGGATGGATAGTGTGTGGAGAGAGAGCTGGAAGAGGGAGGGAGGGAGGGATGGATAGTGTGTGGAGAGAGAGCTGGAAGAGGGAGGGAGGGAGGGATAGTGTGTGGAGAGAGAGAGAGCTGGAAGAGGTAGGGATGGATAGTGTGTGGAGAGAGAGCTGGAAGAGGGAGGGAGGGATAGTGTGTGGAGAGAGCTGGAAGAGGGAGGGATAGTGTGTGGAGAGAGAGCTGGAAGAGGGAGGGAGGGAGGGAGGGAGGGATAGTGTGTGGAGAGGGGGAGGGATAGTGTGTGGAGAGGGGAGGGATAGTGTGTGGAGAGAGAGCTGTAAGAGGGAGGGAGGGAGGGATAGTGTGTGGAGAGGGGGAGGGATAGTGTGTGGAGAGGGGGAGGGATAGTGTGTGGAGAGAGAGCTGTAAGAGGGAGGGAGGGAGGGAGGGATAGTGTGTGGAGAGGGGGAGGGATAGTGTGTGGAGAGAGAGCTGTAAGAGGGAGGGAGGGAGGGAGGGATAGTGTGTGGAGAGGGGGAGGGATAGTGTGTGGAGAGGGGAGGGATAGTGTGTGGAGGGGGAGGGATAGTGTGTGGAGAGAGAGCTGTAAGAGGGAGGGAGGGAGGGAGGGATAGTGTGTGGAGAGGGGGAGGGATAGTGTGTGGAGAGGGGAGGGATAGTGTGTGAGAGGGGAGGGATAGTGTGTGGAGAGGGGGAGGGATAGTGTGTGGAGAGAGAGCTGTAAGAGGGAGGGAGGGAGGGATAGTGTGTGGAGAGGGGGAGGGATAGTGTGTGGAGAGGGGGAGGGATAGTGTGTGGAGAGAGAGCTGTAAGAGGGAGGGAGGGAGGGATAGTGTGTGGAGAGGGGAGGGATAGTGTGTGGAGAGGGGGAGGGATAGTGTGTGGAGAGAGAGCTGTAAGAGGGAGGGAGGGAGGGATAGTGTGTGGAGAGGGGGAGGGATAGTGTGTGGAGAGGGGGAGGGATAGTGTGTGGAGAGGGGGAGGGATAGTGTGTGGAGGGGGGAGGGATAGTGTGTGGAGAGAGAGCTGTAAGAGGGAGGGAGGGAGGGAGGGAGGGATAGTGTGTGGAGAGGGGGAGGGATAGTGTGTGGAGAGAGAGAGCTGTAAGAGGGAGGGAGGGAGGGATAGTGTGTGGAGAGGGGGAGGGATAGTGTGTGGAGAGAGAGCTCTGTAAGAGGGAGGGAGGGAGGGATAGTGTGTGGAGAGGGGGAGGGATAGTGTGTGGAGAGGGGGAGGGATAGTGTGTGGAGAGGGGGAGGGATAGTGTGTGGAGAGAGAACTGTAAGAGGGAGGGAGGGAGGGATAGTGTGTGGAGAGGGGGAGGGATAGTGTGTGGAGAGGGGGAGGGATAGTGTGTGGAGAGGGGGAGGTGATGTGGAGAGGGGGAGGGATAGTGTGTGGAGAGGGGGGAGGGATAGTGTGGGAGAGGGGGAGGGATAGTGTGGAGAGAGGGGAGGGATAGTGTGGAGAGGGAGGGATAGTGTGTGGAGAGGGGGAGGGATAGTGTGTGGAGAGGGGGAGGGATAGTGTGTGGAGAGGGGGAGGGATAGTGTGTGGAGAGGGGGAGGGATAGTGTGTGGAGAGAGAGAGCTGTAAGAGGGAGGGAGGGAGGGATAGTGTGTGGAGAGGGGGAGGGATAGTGTGTGGAGAGGGGGGATAGTGTGTGGAGAGGGGGAGGGATAGTGTGTGGAGAGAGAGCTGTAAAAGGGAGGGAGGGAGGGATAGTGTGTGGAGAGGGGGAGGGATAGTGTGTGGAGAGGGGGAGGGATAGTGTGTGGAGAGGGGGAGGGATAGTGTGTGGAGAGGGGGAGGGATAGTGTGTGGAGAGGGGAGGGATAGTGTGTGGAGAGGGGGAGGGATAGTGTGTGGAGAGGGGGAGGGATAGTGTGTGAGAGGGGGAGGGATAGTGTGTGAGAGGGGGAGGGATAGTGTGTGGAGAGGGGGAGGGATAGTGTGTGGAGAGGGGGAGGGATAGTGTGTGGAGAGGGGGAGGGATAGTGTGTGGAGAGAGAGCTGTAAGAGGGAGGGAGGGAGGGAGGGATAGTGTGTGGAGAGGGGGAGGGATAGTGTGTGGAGAGGGGGAGGGATAGTGTGTGGAGGAGGGATAGTGTGTGGAGAGGGGGAGGGATAGTGTGTGGAGAGGGGGAGGGATAGTGTG
>NW_025746128.1:125000-127500 GCF_021184085.1 Oncorhynchus gorbuscha
ACTCTCTCCCTCCTTTCCTCCACCCCTCCCTCTCAACAAACAAACAGAGCAGGGTGGGTCCGTTTTGTGTGTGTGCGTGTGCGTGTGTGTCTGTGTGTGTGTGTCTGTGTGTGTGTCTGTGTGTGTGTGTGTCTGTGTGTGTGTGTGTCTGTGTGTGTGTCTGTGTGTGTGTGTCTGTGTGTGTGTAGAGCGTGCGTGTAGAGCGTGTCAATGCGGAAGACACACTAATGAACCGTTAACGTTGAACAGACTACTAATTACCATCACAGAGTCGCAGGTCGCTGCCTAGTGTTTCCCATAGATGCATTCAGCAACGGCGCACCGCCGCAGCAAATCGTTTTCGGGATATTAAAACATGTTCAGTGTAAAACTTAAAACGACTAAAACCTGATATCAAGTAGAAAAGACAATGAAACAATATATTTTTTAAACAAAAGATCATCTTTGAGAAATAACAAATCACTAAAATGACAAATAGTAGAGGGAGAATCTGAAATTCACAAAATGTCAAGTCGGCGTTGATTTTGTTAGAACCTTTGAGTCACCAGGATAATAACAAGGCATAAGGCATAAGCCACAGCAAAATGTGTAGAATTTTAGGAAACTCGCTTTAAAACAGCTAAATGTTCTCTCTGCCCCACGGCAAAATCTACAATCTAAGTCCTGGTGAATTTGAGACCAGTTAAAGGAAACACAGTGGTGTGTGTGTGTGTGTGTGTGTGTGTGTGTGTGTGTGTGTGTGTGTGTGTGTGTGTGTGTGTGTGTGTGTGTGTGTGTGTGTGTGTGTGTGTGTGTGTGCTCCATGTCTCTTGGCTGAACGGCTCCTCTCTATTTTTAGACCTCCTTCCTGTTTCAGTGGGACATACCAACACCCCACCAAAGGAAGGGGGATGAGACACACACACAGAGAGAGAGAGAGAGAGAGAGAGAGAGAGAGAGAGAGAGAGAGAGAGAGAGAGAGAGAGAGAGAGAGAGAGAGAGAGAGAGAGAGAGAGAGAGAGAGAGAGAGAGAGAGAGAGAGAGAGAGAGAGAGAGAGAGAGAGAGAGAGAGAGAGAGAGAGAGAGAGAGAGAGAGAGAGAGAGAGAGAGAGAGAGAGAGAGAGAGAGAGAGAGAGAGAGAGAGAGACAGAGAGAGAGAGAGAGAGAGAGAGAGAGAGAAGAGAGAGAGAGAGACAGAGAGACAGAGAGACAGAGAGACAGAGAGAGAGAGACGAGAGACAGAGAGACAGAGAGACAGAGAGACAGAGAGACAGAGAGACAGAGAGAGAGAGAGAGAGAGACAGAGAGAGACAGAGAGACAGAGAGACAGAGAGACAGAGAGACAGAGAGACAGAGAGAGAGAGAGAGAGAGAGAGAGAGAGAGAGAGAGACAGAGAGAGAGAGACAGAGAGACAGAGAGAGAGAGAGAGAGAGAGAGAGAGAGAGAGAGAGACAGATTCTGTAGCTCAGTTGGTAGAGCATGGCGCTTGTAACGCCAGGGTAGTGGGTTCGATTCCCGGGACCACCCATACGTAGAATGTATGTACACATGACTGTAAGTCGTTTTCGATAAAAGCGTCTGCTAAATGGCATATATTATTATATTAGAGAGAGACAGAGAGAGAGACAGAGAAGAGGAAGTGAGAGGGGGAGGTGAGAAGAGAACACTGGTCGTATTCCTTCCTTGGTAAATCAACAGCCCCCCTCCTCTCTGTGCCCCCCCCTCCCTCTCCAATGTGGGCTCGACCAGTAGCAGAGAGACAGCAGTAAAACAGAGGCAAGAGAGAAACAGAAAAGCACAGCCTGTCTGTGTTATAATCCATTACGTGACAGTCTGTCTGTGTAATCCACTGTGTGACTGCTCTCTCTAAACACATCGCAGCTCAGGAAAACACACAAAGAGCAAGATCACACTGGATGAGAAGACTTCAGAAACAAGAGACATTATTATATTAGGTAGGATGAGAAGAAGAGACATTATTATATTAGGTAGGATGAGAAGAGACATTATTATATTAGGTAGGATGAGAAGAAGAGACATTATTATATTAGGTAGGATGAGAAGACTTCAGAAACAAGAGACATTATTATATTAGGTAGGATGAGAAGAAGAGACATTATTATATTAGGTAGGATGAGAAGAAGAGACATTATTATATTAGGTAGGATGAGAAGAAGAGACATTATTATATTAGGTAGGATGAGAAGAAGAGACATTATATTAGGTAGGATGAGAAGAAGAGACATTATATTAGGTAGGATGAGAAGAAGAGACATTATTATATTAGGTAGGATGAGAAGAAGAGACATTATTATATTAGGTAGGATGAGAAGAAGAGACATTATTATATTAGGTAGGATGAGAAGAAGAGACATTATATTAGGTAGGATGAGAAGAGACATTATATTAGGTAGGATGAGAAGAAGAGACATTATATTAGGTAGGATGAGAAGAAGAGACATTATTATATTAGGTAGGATGAGAAGAAGAGACATTATTATATTAGGTAGGATGAGAAGA
>NW_025746128.1:132500-135000 GCF_021184085.1 Oncorhynchus gorbuscha
CACACTCTCCCTCTTTCTCCCTCTTTCTCGCCTCTCCTACTCCATTACTCACACTCTCCCCCTCCGACTCCATTACTCATACTCTCCCCCCGTCCTACTCCATTACTCATACTCTCCCCCCGTCCTACTCCATTACTCATACTCTCCCCCGTCCTACTCCATTACTCATACTCTCCCCCGTCCTACTCCATTACCCATACTCCCCCCTCCTACTCCATTACTCACTCTCCCCCGTCCTCCTTACCCATACTCCCCCTCCTACTCCATTACTCACTCTCCTCCTCCTTCTCCCTCTCCTACTCCATTACTCTCTCTCTCTGTACATAGTTCTCTCTCTCTCTCTGTACATAGTTCTCTCTCTCTCTCTCTCTCTGTACATAGTTCTCTCTCTCTCTGTACATAGTTCTCTCTCTCTCTCTCTCTCTCTCTCTCTGTACATAGTTCTCTCTCTCTCTCTCTCTCTCTCTCTGTACATAGTTCTCTCTCTCTCTCTGTACATAGTTCTCTCTCTCTCTCTGTACATAGTTCTCTCTCTCTCTCTGTACATAGTTCTCTCTCTCTCTCTGTACATAGTTCTCTCTCTCTGTACATAGTTCTCTCTCTCTCTCTCTGTACATAGTTCTCTCTCTCTCTCTCTGTACATAGTTCTCTCTCTGTACATAGTTCTCTCTCTCTCTGTACATAGTTCTCTCTCTCTCTCTCTCTCTCTCTCTGTACATAGTTCTCTCTCTCTGTACATAGTTCTCTCTCTGTACATAGTTCTCTCTCTGTACATAGTTCTCTCTCTCTGTACATAGTTCTCTCTCTGTACATAGTTCTCTCTCTCTGTACATAGTTCTCTCTCTCTCTGTACATAGTTCTCTCTCTCTCTCTCTCTGTACATAGTTCTCTCTCTCTCTCTCTCTCTCTCTCTCTCTCTCTCTCTCTCTCTCTCTCTCTCTCTCTCTCTGTGTACATAGTTCTCTCTCTCTCTCTCTCTCTCTGTACATAGTTCTCTCTCTCTCTCTACTCTCTCTCTCTCTCTCTCTCTAGTCTCTGTACTCTTCTCTCTCTCTCTGTCTCTCTAGTTCTCTCTCTCTCTGTACATAGTTCTCTCTCTCTCTCTCTCTCTGTACATAGTTCTCTCTCTCTCTACATAGTCTCTCTCTCTGTACATAGTTCTCTCTCTCTGTACATAGTTCTCTCTCTCTCTGTACATAGTTCTCTCTCTCTCTCTCTCTCTCTCTCTCTGTACATAGTTCTCTCTGTACATAGTTCTCTCTCTCTCTCTCTCTCTCTCTCTGTACATAGTTCTCTCTCTCTCTCTCTCTCTCTCTCTCTCTCTACATAGTTCTCTCTCTCTCTCTCTGTACATAGTTCTCTCTCTCTCTCTCTCTCTGTACATAGTTCTCTCTCTCTCTCTGTACATAGTTCTCTCTCTCTCTCTCTACATAGTTCTCTCTCTCTCTCTGTACATAGTTCTCTCTCTCTCTCTCTCTCTCTCTCTCTCTGTACATAGTTCTCTCTCTCTCTCTCTCTCTGTACATAGTTCTCTCTCTCTCTCTCTCTCTGTACATAGTTCTCTCTCTCTCTGTACATAGTTCTCTCTCTCTCTGTCTAGTTCTCTCTCTCTGTCTCTCTCTCTGTACTCTCTCTCTCTCTCTCTCTCTGTACATAGTTCTCTCTCTCTCTCTCTCTCTGTACATAGTTCTCTCTCTCTCTCTCTCTCTGTACATAGTTCTCTCTCTCTGTACATAGTTCTCTCTCTCTCTCTCTCTCTCTCTCTCTCTCTCTCTCTGTCTCTCTCTCTCTCATAGTTCTCTCTCTCTCTCTCTGTACATAGTTCTCTCTCTCTCTCTCTCTCTGTACATAGTTCTCTCTCTCTCTCTCTCTCTCTCTGTACATAGTTCTCTCTCTCTCTGTCTCTTCTCTCTCTCTCTCTCTCTCTGTACATAGTTATCTCTCTCTCTCTCTCTCTCTCTCTCTGTACATAGTTCTCTCTCTCTCTGTACATAGTTCTCTCTCTCTCTCTCTGTACATAGTTCTCTCTCTCTCTGTACATAGTTCTCTCTCTCTCTGTACATAGTTCTCTCTCTCTGTACATAGTTCTCTCTCTCTGTACATAGTTCTCTCTCTCTCTGTACATAGTTCTCTCTCTCTCTCTCTCTCTCTGTACATAGTTCTCTCTCTCTGTACATAGTTCTCTCTCTGTACATAGTTCTCTCTCTCTCTCTCTGTACATAGTTCTCTCTCTGTACATAGTTCTCTCTCTCTGTACATAGTTCTCTCTCTCTCTGTACATAGTTCTCTCTCTCTGTACATAGTTCTCTCTCTCTCTCTCTCTCTCTGTACATAGTTCTCTCTCTCTCTCTGTACATAGTTCTCTCTCTCTGTACATAGTTCTCTCTCTCTGTACATAGTTCTCTCTCTCTCTGTACATCTCTCTCTCTGTACATAGTTCTCTCTCTCTCTACATAGTTCTCTCTCTCTCTCTCTCTCTCTGTACATAGTTCTCTCTCTC
>NW_025746128.1:142500-150000 GCF_021184085.1 Oncorhynchus gorbuscha
CATGTCATAGTCCCCTATAGGACACAACCACACCATGGCATAGTCCCCTATAGGACACAACCACACCATGTCATTCCCCTATAGGACACAACCACACCATGTCATAGTCCCCTATAGGACACAACCACACCATGTCATTCCCCTATAGGACACAACCACACCATGTCATTCCCCTATAGGACACAACCCCCCTATAGGACACAACCACACCATGTCATTCCCCTGGCACAACGCAGTCGCAAACACACACACTAGACGCAGTCACACACACTAGACAGTCATCATGATCATATGCAGATGGTACACACACACACACACACACACACACACACACACACACACACACACACACACACACACACACACACACACACACACACACACACACACACACACACACACACACACACACACACACACACACACACACACACACACAGTGGATACGTCAGTAAGTTGTGCTGAGAGGGATGCATGTCAGAGGTAAATGACATCATTACCATATAAATGACTTCCAACCCAAATCAAATCAAATCACATTTTATTGGTCACATGGTTAGCAGATGTTAATGCCAGTGTAGCGAAATGCTTGTGCTTCTAGTTCCGACCATGCAGTAATAGTAACCAACGAGTAATCTAACCTCACAATTCCACAACTACTTCCAAACAATAAAGAGCAACAAAACCACAACAAGACTAATGCTAAAAGCTAGCCCAGAACCTGTGGAGGATGCTAAGACAGCTACAGCTAAGCCAAAAGCTTGCCTGATTACAACTGGATATGGCTAATGTTAGCCTAGCATTCAAGTGGTTATTTTACATTAGAGGTATGCTTCCACAGCTAGCTGTTATTGTACATTAGAGATATGCTACCACAGCTAGCTGTTATTGTACATTAGAGGTATGCTACCACAGCTAGCTGTTATTGTACATTAGAGGTATGCTACCACAGCTAGCTGTTATTGTACATTAGAGGTATGCTACCACAGCTAGCTGTAATTGTACATTAGAGATATGCTACCACAGCTAGCTGTTATAGTACATTAGAGATATGCTACCATAGCTAGCTGTTATAGTACATTAGAGATATGCTAGCTGTTATAGTACATTAGAGATATGCTAGCTGTTATAGTACATTAGAGATATGCTAGCTGTTATTGTACATTAGAGATATGCTAGCTGTTATTGTACATTAGAGATATGCTAGCTGTTATAGTACATTAGAGATATGCTAGCTGTTATAGTACATTAGAGATATGCTAGCTGTTATAGTACATTAGAGATATGCTAGCTGTTATAGTACATTAGAGATATGCTAGCTGTTATAGTACATTAGAGATATGCTAGCTGTTATTGTACATTAGAGATATGCTAGCTGTTATAGTACATTAGAGATATGCTAGCTGTTATAGTACATTAGAGATATGCTAGCTGTTATAGTACATTAGAGATATGCTACCATAGCTAGCTGTTATAGTACATTAGAGATATGCTACCATAGCTAGCTGTTATAGTACATTAGAGATATGCTAGCTGTTATAGTACATTAGAGATATGCTACCATAGCTAGCTGTTATTGTACATTAGAGATATGCTAGCTGTTATTGTACATTAGAGGTATGCTACCACAGCTAGCTCTTATTGTACATTAGAGATATGCTAGCTGTTATTGTACATTAGCGGTATGCTACCACAGCTAGCTGTTATTGTACATTAGAGATATGCTAGCTGTTATTGTACATTAGAGATATGCTAGCTGTTATTGTACATTAGAGATATGCTAGCTGTTATTGTACATTAGAGATATGCTAGCTGTTATTGTACATTAGAGATATGCTACCACAGCTAGCTGTTATTGTACATTAGATATATGCTAGCTGTTATAGTACATTAGAGATATGCTAGCTGTTATAGTACATTAGAGATATGCTACCATAGCTAGCTGTTATTGTACATTAGAGATATGCTAGCTGTTATTGTACATTAGAGATATGCTAGCTGTTATACTACATTAGAGATATGCTAGCTGTTATTGTACATTAGAGATATGCTAGCTGTTATTGTACATTAGAGATATGCTAGCTGTTATTGTACATTAGAGATATGCTAGCTGTTATAGTACATTAGAGATATGCTAGCTGTTATAGTACATTAGAGATATGCTAGCTGTTATTGTACATTAGAGATATGCTAGCTGTTATTGTACATTAGAGATATGCTAGCTGTTATAGTACATTAGAGATATGCTAGCTGTTATAGTACATTAGAGATATGCTAGCTGTTATTGTACATTAGAGATATGCTAGCTGTTATAGTACATTAGAGATATGCTACCACAGCTAGCTGTTATTGTACATTAGAGATATGCTAGCTGTTATAGTACATTAGAGATATGCTACCATAGCTAGCTGTTATTGTACATTAGAGATATGCTAGCTGTTATTGTACATTAGAGATATGCTAGCTGTTATAGTACATTAGAGGTATGCTAGCTGTTATTGTACATTAGAGATATGCTAGCTGTTATAGTACATTAGAGATATGCTAGCTGTTATAGTACATTAGAGATATGCTAGCTGTTATTGTACATTAGAGGTATGCAATCCAGAGCCTTCTGTTATTGTCCCTGTAAGAAGGGGCTGTTCTTATCTGATCTGTCACTCTGCCACAAAGAGAGCAAGAGAGACAGAGACAGAGACAGAGACAGAGAGAGAGAGAGAGAGAGAGAGAGAGAGAGAGAGAGAGAGAGAGAGAGAGACAGAGACAGAGACAGAGACAGAGACAGAGACAGAGACAGAGACAGAGACAGAGACAGAGACAGAGACAGAGAGAGAGAGAGAGAGAGAGAGAGAGAGAGAGAGACACAGAGAGAGAGTGTGAGAGAGACAGAGAGAGAACACACTGACTGTGGCCTGCTCTCAACACACACTCTGCTCTCTTCCTCTTCCTGCTCCTACTCTCTCTCCCCTCACCCTGAGGCCACAAACGTTTGCACGTCACACACACGCCACAGAACACCAGCAGCAGGCTTTGTTCCAGCACTTTCCCCGTGGGGTCTGGAGGAAGAGGGAGCAGAAACACATCCATCCTAGACTGACGTTTCTTAACACCGGCATTTATTCATGAGACTGAACATTAGAGCAGGGCTCTCCCTCTCTCCTCCCTCTCTCCTTCCCTCCTCCCTCTCTCCTCCCCCTATCCTTCCCTCTCTCCTCCCTCTCTCCTTCCCTCTCTCCTTCCCTCCTCCCTCTCTCCTCCCACTCTCCTCCCCCTATCCTTCCCTCTCTCCTTCCCTCTCTCCTTCCCTCCTCCCACTCTCCTCCCCCTATCCTTCCCTCCTCTCTCCTCCCTCCCTCCCTTCTCTCCTCCTCATCTCCTCCCTCTCTCCTCATTCTCCTCCCTCTCTCCTCATTCTCCTCCCTCTCTCCTCCTCCCTCTCTCCTCCTCCTCTCCTCATTCTCCTCCCTCTCTCCTCATTCTCTCCTCCTTATCTCCTCCCTCTCTCTCTTCCTTCTCTCCTCCCTCCTTTTCTTCTTCTCTGGTGTGTGTGTCAGGGGTGTTACTAGCGCAGCACTAACGGTGCTGTGGTCTTTCACACATGAGTGTGTGTGTGTGTGTGTGTGTGTGTGTGTGTGTGTGTGTGTGTGTGTGTGTGTGTGTGTGTGTGTGTGTGTGTGTGTGTGTGTGTGTGTGTGTGTGTGTGTGGTAATAACCCTTGAACAGATAGATCTGATCTCCTCAGATCATGTCATCATCAGCTTCCCTTACTGTTCTGCCTCCCTCCCTCCCTCCCTCCCTCCCTCCCTCCCTCCCTCCCTCCCTCCCTCCCTCCCTCCCTCCCTCCCTCCCTCCCTCCTTCACTCCCTCCCTCCTTCACTCCCTCCCTCCATCCATCCATCCCTCCCTCCCTCTCCCTCCTTCCCTCCCTCCCTCCTTCCCTTCCCTCACTCCATGGCTCTTTTCTTTTCTTCCTTCCCTCCCTCCCTCCCTCCATGGCTCTTTCCCCTCCAATTTCCTCCTCTCTCTGACAGTCCCTCACCTTCCTTCTCTCTCCTTCCCTCCCTCTCTCCTCATTTCTCCTCCTTCCTCTGTTGCCCTCCCTCTCTCGTCATTTCTCCTCCTTCCTCTGTTGCCCTCCCTCTCTCGTCATTTCTCCTCCTTCCTCTGTTGCCCTCCCTCTCTCTGTTGCATGTCCTCCTGCTCATTCGCTCACTGTCACCCCCCCCATCTTTCCTGCCTCATTTCTCTCTCTCCCGATACCTCGTCCCTCCCTCTTGCTCTCTCCCTCTGTCCCTCCCTCTCTGTCTCTCCCTCTCTGTCTCTCCCTCTCTGTCCCTCTCTCTCTGTCCCTCCCTCTCTCTCTGTCCCTCCCTCTCTCTCTGTCCCTCCCTCTCTCTCTGTCCCTCCCTCTCTCTCTGTCCCTCCCTCTCTCTCTGTCCCTCCCTCTCTCTCTGTCCCTCCCTCTCTCTCTGTCCCTCCCTCTCTCTCTGTCCCTCCCTCTTGCTCTCTCCCTCTGTCTCTCCCTCTCTGTCCCTCCCTCTCTGTCCCTCCCTCTCTGTCTCTCCCTCTCTGTCTCTCCCTCTCTGTCCCTCCCCCTCTCTCTGTCCCTCCCTCTCTCTCTGTCCCTCCCTCTCTCTCTGTCCCTCCCTCTCTCTCTGTCCCTCCCTCTCTCTCTGTCCCTCCCTCTCTGTCCCTCCCTCTTCACAAAACAATCAACAGTGTTTTCTGGCAGTCGAGTGTGTGTGTGTGTTTAGGGGACAGTAAAGGGACGGACAGTCAGTCTGCCTCGGGCTCTGAGGCTTTTCATCCTAGCCTCTGTCGCCATGGAGATGCCCCTCCCATTGCCCCTCCAACAGCCAATGAAAACGCTGAAAAACCACGGTAGCTTCCTGATTCCCGACAATGATTTTTAAAGAGACAGTGTACATTTCAAACGTCAGCCACTTGCAGTCATAGAGGCAGTAGGCATCACGAAAGCAGGTAACCTCATGTAGCAGGTGTAAAACACACGCCTGAGACCCACATCTGCCTAGGTTGAATTAGCTGTATTCCCTGCAAACCTGGATAACTACGACTAATCAGGTCTGGCACAATTCCCCTGTAACTCCGTAACCCACGGTTACGGATGAAGAGTAAATGAAAATTAAATAACTGTTTGGAAGAAGAAGAAGAAGAAGAAGAAAGGGCCTTTTGGGAAGAACAGCTGACTGAAGACGGGACACACAGGCATTTGTGTTGTCGAGTCGGTTTCCGCGACAACATCTGTGGTCTTAACAACGGGACGCACAGGCGTTTGTGTTGTCGAGTCGGTTTCCGCGACAACATCTGGTCACACATTGTTGCTCCTTGCTGAAATAAGCTAGGTGTTGTAGCAAACAGGGAATAGGATGGGCTTGAAACCTCTAACCCTGGGAACTGGACTGGTAAACCCACAACAAAACCTCACAGCGGGAACACTTTGACTTCAGATTCTGATCCAGGGTTTCTCCAAAAACGCAGAATTTCGAACTGGTTCCAAACGTCAAATTCCCGACGTGTTTTTAAAAACACCCTGGGTTGCTAGTTCTGCTTTTGACTTGTTTCTCCAAATGTCAAATCCCTCCTGTGAGGTAACGGAACACCGGCCGCCAGTCATCACATTATGACATCATTGACTTGAATGGGGAGCACGTTCTATTCATTCTATTTCTAAGGCATGTGGTCCGGAGAGGAGGAAGGGAGCATGGGTCAATAACAACTTACCAAATAGGTGTGTGTGTGTGTGTGTGTGTGTGTGTGTGTGTGTGTGTGTGTGTGTGTGTGTGTGTGTGTGTGTGTGTGTGTGTGTGTGTGTGTGTGTGTGTGTGTGTGTGTGTGTGTGTGTGTGTGTGTGTGTGTGTGTGTGTGTGTCTAAGTGAAAGTGACCTCGTTACCATCCGATCCCCCCCCCACACACACACACACAGCGAGCCTTCTATTGTCCCTAGACAAAGACCTTTACTAGCATCCCCGAGGGAGGACCCTGATTCTGCACCCACACACCCTTGCACAGAGTCCCACACACACACACACACACACACACACACACACACACACACACACACACACACACACACACACACACACACACACACACACACACACACACACACACACACACACACACACACACACACACACACACACACACACACACACACACGTTACCCTGCTAGCAGAGAGTGTGGGAGGAAGCAGACTAGAGGGATGGTAACAAGGGTAATATAAAGGCAGGGGAGGGTGTGAGGGGGGTTAGGGTGTGTTGCTATGGTAACAGGGTTATTACAAAGGTGGGGGAGGGTGTGAGGGGGGTTAGGGTGTGTTGCTATGGTAACAGGGTTATTACAAAGGTGGGGTGTGTGGGGGGGGGGGTTAGGGTGTGTTGCTATGGTAACAGGGTTATTACAAAGGTGGGGGAGGGTGTGGGGGGTTTAGTGTGTGTTGCTATAGTAACAGGGTTATTACAAAGGTGGGGGAGGGTGTGAGGGGGTTAGGGTGTGTTCCTATGGTAACAGTCAATATTATAAAGGTAGGGGGAGTGTGAGGGGGGTTTCGGGTGTGTTGCTATGGTAACAGGGTTATTACAAAGATGGGGAGGGTGTGAGGGGGTTCGGGTGTGTTGCTATGGTAACAGGGTTATTACAAAGGTGGGGGGGGGGGGGTTTAGGGTGTGTTGCTATGGTAACAGGGTTATTACAAAGGTGGGGGAGGGTGTGGGGGGTTTAGGGTGTGTTGCTATAGTAACAGGGTTATTACAAAGGTGGGGGAGGGTGTGAGGGGGTTAGGGTGTGTTCCTATGGTAACAGTCAATATTATAAAGGTAGGGGGAGTGTGAGGGGGGGTTTCGGGTGTGTTGCTATGGTAACAGGGTTATTACAAAGATGGGGAGGGTGTGAGGGGGGTTCGGGTGTGTTGCCATGGTAACATGGGTATTATACAAGTAGGTGGGTGTGAGGGTGTCTTGCTATGGTAACAGGGGTATTATAAAGGTAGGGGAGGGTGTGTTGCTATGGTAACGGGGGCATTATACAGGTAGGGGAGGGTGTTACGGTGTCTTGCTATGGTAACAGGGGTATTATAAGCAACTTATGAGAGTGATCTGAATGACAGACAGAGACAGACAGCCCACTTCCTTCTGTCAGAAGAGTGTGTGTGTGTGTGTGTGTGTGTGTGTGTGTGTGTGTGTGTGTGTGTGTGTGTGTGTGTGTGTGTGTGTGTGTGTGTGTGTGTGTGTGTGTGTGTGTGTGTGTGTGTGTGTGTGTGTGTGTGTGCAAGTGCGTGCGTGTGTGTGTGTGCAAGGTGTGTGTGTGTGTGTGCAAGGTGTGTGTGTGTGTGTGCAAGGTGTGTGTGTGTGTGTGTGTGTGTGTGTGTGTGTGTGTGTGTGTGTGTGTGTGTGTGTGTGTGTGTGTGTGTGTGTGTGTGTGTGTGTGTGTGTGTGTGTGTGTGTGTGTGTGTGTGTGTGTGTGTGTGTGTGTGTGTGTG
>NW_025746128.1:155000-157500 GCF_021184085.1 Oncorhynchus gorbuscha
CTCATACCCAGCCAGACCACCGACTGACTGCTCATACCCAGCCAGACCACCGACTGACTGCTCATACCCAGCCAGACCACCGACTGACTGCTCATACCCAGCCAGACCACCTACTGACTGCTCATACCCAGCCAGACCACCGACTGACTACTCATACCTAGCCAGACCACCTACTGACTGCTCATACCCAGCCAGACCACCTACTGACTGCTCATACCCAGCCAGACCACCGACTGACTGCTCATACCCAGCCAGACCACCGACTGAATGCTCATACCCAGCCAGACCACCGACTGACTGCTCATACCCAGCCAGACCACCGACTGACTACTCATACCTAGCCAGACCACCTACTGACTGCTCATACCCAGCCAGACCACCTACTGACTGCTCATACCCAGCCAGACCACCTACTGACTGCTCATACCCAGCCAGACCACCGACTGACTGCTCATACCCAGCCAGACCACCTACTGATTGCTCATACCCAGCCAGACCACCTACTGACTGCTCATACCCAGCCAGACCACCGACTGACTACTCATACCTAGCCAGACCACCTACTGACTGCTCATACCCAGCCAGACCACCTACTGACTGCTCATACCCAGCCAGACCACCGACTGACTGCTCATACCAAGCCAGACCACCGACTGACTGCTCATACCCAGCCAGACCACCTACTGATTGCTCATACCCAGCCAGACCACCTACTGACTGCTCATACCCAGCCAGACCACCGACTGACTACTCATACCTAGCCAGACCACCTACTGACTGCTCATACCCAGCCAGACCACCTACTGACTGCTCATACCCAGCCAGACCACCTACTGACTGCTCATACCCAGCCAGACCACCGACTGACTGCTCATACCCAGCCAGACCACCTACTGATTGCTCATACCCAGCCAGACCACCTACTGACTGCTCATACCCAGCCAGACCACCGACTGACTACTCATACCTAGCCAGACCACCTACTGACTGCTCATACCCAGCCAGACCACCTACTGACTGCTCATACCCAGCCAGACCACCTACTGACTGCTCATACCCAGCCAGACCACCGACTGAATGCTCATACCCAGCCAGACCACCTACTGACTGTTCATACCCAGCCAGACCACCTACTGACTGCTCATACCAAGCCAGACCACCTACTGACTGCTCATACCCAGCCAGACCACCGACTGACTGCTCATACCCAGCCAGACCACCGACTGACTGCTCATACCCAGCCAGACCACCTACTGACTGCTCATACCCAGCCAGACCACCGACTGACTGCTCATATCCAGCCAGACCACCGACTGACTGCTCATACCCAGCCAGACCACCGACTGACTGCTCATACCCAGCCAGACCACTGACTGACTGCTCATACCCAGCCAGACCACCTACTGACTGCTCATACCTAGCCAAAAAGGACATGCTTCACATTCTGTGAAGTTGTGAGCTAATAAAGATGGCTAACAGGGGGTCACGACAGCGGCAGACAGGAAGTGTTCTTCAGACGAGTGAAGATGGGAGGAGAGGAAACCATTTTAGACTATTGGGCTGTAGGTCTCCCCTCTATTTCCTCTCTCACTTGGTCTACCTTCTGACTGTCTCTCACTCCTGTCTTCACTAAGTCTACCATCTGACTGTCTGTCTGGCTGTCTCTCACTCCTGTCTTCACTAAGTCTACCATCTGACTGTCTGTCTGACTGTCTCTCACTCCTGTCTTCACTAAGTCTACCATCTGACTGTCTGTCTGACTGTCTCTCACACCTGTCTTCACTAAGTCTACCATCTGACTGTCTGTCTGACTGTCTCTCACACCTGTCTTCACTAAGTCTACCATCTGACTGTCTGTCTGACTGTCTCTCACTCCTGTCTTCACTAAGTCTACCATCTGACTGTCTGTCTGACTGTCTCTCACTCCTGTCTTCACTAAGTCTACCATCTGACTGTCTGTCTGACTGTCTCTCACTCCTGTCTTCACTAAGTCTACCATCTGACTGTCTGTCTGACTGTCTCTCACTCCTGTCTTCACTAAGTCTACCATCTGACTGTCTGTCTGACTGTCTCTCACTCCTGTCTTCACTAAGTCTACCATCTGTCTGTCTGTCTGTCTGTCTGTCTGTCTGTCTGTCTGTCTGTCTGTCTGTCTGTCTGTCTGTCTGTCTGTCTGTCTGTCTGTCTGTCTGTCTCTCACTCCTGTCTTCACTAAGTCTGTGTCTCTCACTCCTGTCTTCACTAAGTCTGTGTCTCTCACTCCTGTCTTCACTAAGTCTGTGTCTCTCACTCCTGTCTTCACTAAGTCTGTGTCTCTCACTCCTGTCTTCACTAAGTCTGTGTCTCACTCCTGTCTTCACTAAGTCTGTGTCTCTCACTCCTGTCTTCACTAAGTCTGTGTCTCTCACTCCTGTCTTCACTAAGTCTGTGTCTCTCACTCCTGTCTTCACTAAGTCTGTGTCTCTCACTCCTGTCTTCACTAAGTCTGTGTCTCTCACTC
>NW_025746129.1:0-60000 GCF_021184085.1 Oncorhynchus gorbuscha
TCTAGCGCCTGTCTGTCTAGGGCCTGTCTGTCTAGGGCCCTCAAACTCAACCCTGGACCTGTAAGTCAGTACCACCATGTTGTCATTGTCCCCCTCTAATCAGGGACTGATTTAAACCTGGGATCTCAGGTGTGTGCTTTAATGATAAGGTTAGAACAGAAAGGCAGCAGGCTCTGGACCTCGTAGGGTCAGAGTTCAGGACCCTGGACTAGTATTTGGCCCATGAGTTGAACCAGGCCAGTGTGAACTACAGCCAGTCAGTGGACAGACAGACAGACAGAAACCAGACCAGTGTGAACTACAGCCAGTCAGTGGACAGACAGACAGACAGAAACCGACCAGTGTGAACTACAGCCAGTCAGTGGGTAGACAGACAGACAGAAACCAGGCCAGTGTGAACTACAGCCAGTCAGTGGACAGACAGACAGACAGAAACCAGACCAGTGTGAACTACAGCCAGTCAGTGGACAGACAGACAGACAGAAACCAGACCAGTGTGAACTACAGCCAGTCAGTGGGTAGACAGACAGACAGACAGACAGACAGACAGACAGACAGACAGACAGACAGACAGACAGACAGACAGACAGACAGACAGACAGACAGACAGACAGACAGACAGACAGACAGACAGACAGAAACCAGACCAGTGTGAACTACAGCCAGTCTGTGGACAGACAGACAGACAGACAGACAGACAGACAGACAGACAGACAGACAGACAGACAGACAGACAGACAGACAGACAGACAGACAGACAGACAGACAGAAACCAGACCAGTGTGAACTACAGCCAGTCAGTGGACAGACAGACAGACAGAAACCAGACCAGTGTGAACTACAGCCAGTCAGTGGACAGACAGAAACCAGACCAGTGTGAACTACAGCCAGTCAGTGGACAGACAGACAGAAACCAGACCAGTGTGAACTACAGCCAGTCAGTGGACAGACAGACAGAAACCAGACCAGTGTGAACTACAGCCAGTCAGTGGACAGACAGACAGAAACCAGACCAGTGTGAACTACAGCCAGTCAGTGGACAGACAGAAACCAGACCAGTGTGAACTACAGCCAGTCAGTGGACAGACAGACAGAAACCAGACCAGTGTGAACTACAGCCAGTCAGTGGACAGACAGACAGACAGACAGACAGAAACCAGACCAGTGTGAACTACAGCCAGTCAGTGGACAGACAGAAACCAGACCAGTGTGACCTACAGCCAGTCAGTGGACAGACAGACAGAAACCAGACTTGTCCAACTCTAATCCGTCATGTTATTTCCTCAGCTGATAATAGAGGCACTTTAAATGTGTGATGAAAGGGGATGTCGTCATCACAGCATTAGTGCAGATAGACTGATGAAGGAACTCTGAACAGGCCTGCCTAGAGGATGGGATTGTCTGTGTACCGAATGGCACCATATTCCCTATATAGTGCACTACTTTTGACCAGGGCCGATGGGGTGGCTCTCCTCTATTCGTCCTTCGTCTTTCTCAGTACCCCGGTCCATTCCACTCTCTCCGTTGCTCCTTCCTTTCCCTCTCTCTCTTCCTTCACTCCCTCCCTAATTTTCCTCCCGTATCCTTCCCCTAATGTCTCTGCTGCATAAGCCCCCCTCTCCCTAGGGACTAGTCCACGGGGGTTCCCCTTCAATAGGTTCAGCTGATGGGGTCAAAATTAAGGGCTGACACCTACTACTGGCCTACGGGCTAATCAATGGGTGATGGAACAGGGGGAGGAGGAGGAGGGAACAGGGACTCGTAGACACACTATGGGTGCATCCCAAAAATGTTGTTCACTTGCTCACTTTCCTCTGGATTTGAGTAGACATGAGTGGTATATTGAAAGTCCCTCCATCCCTCCAACCCATGTCTACACTAATCCAATGCAGTTAAACGTGTGGGAGGGGGGGGGGTAGGAAACGACTGCAGGCTTCAGGAGGGAGGAGAGATTATTGGGACTCACCCTTGAGGATTGGGAGGGTGGGGTGTGTATAGGAGGTTGAGGTTAGTCGAAGCAGGAAGCAACATAACATTGCTTACTGTGTCCTAGTGGGGAATGTACACACAGTCAGTCAGGACAGCGTCAACGAGTCACAACCGTCACGCCATTTAACACTCGTTACACCTGCTGTTCTAGTATCATCATTCCAAGAGAGTCAGGACAGTTTCCAGAGATGGACTGTGATTCGATAGTTAACCTGAGGTTTGACAGACAGGTGAGTGACGCTTTTCTCTTGACTTCCTGGTTCGACTCCTTATCAGCACTTCAAATGAGTCGGGGAGAGAGAAGTGCCACTAACCTAACAGAGAGAGAGAAGTGCCACTAACCTAACAGAGAGAGAAGTGCCACTAACCTAACAGAGAGAGAAGTGCCACTAACCTAACAGAGAGAGAGAAGTGCCACTAACCTAACGGGGAGAGAGAAGTGCCACTAACCTAACAGAGAGAGAGAAGTGCCACTAACCTAACAGAGAGAGAGAAGTGCCACTAACCTAACGGGGAGAGAGAAGTGCCACTAACCTAACGGGAGAGAGAAGTGCCACTAACCTAACGGGAGAGAGAAGTGCCACTAACCTAACAGAGAGAAGTGCCACTAACCTAACGGAGAGAGAGAAGTGCCACTAACCTAACGGGGAGAGAGAAGTGCCACTAACCTAACGGGGAGAGAGAAGTGCCACTAACCTAACGGGGAGAGAGAAGTGCCACTAACCTAACAGAGAGAGAGAAGTGCCACTAACCTAACGGAGAGAGAGAAGTGCCACTAACCTAACGGGGAGAGAGAAGTGCCACTAACCTAACGGGGAGAGAGAAGTGCCACTAACCTAACGGGAGAGAGAAGTGCCACTAACCTAACGGGAGAGAGAAGTGCCACTAACCTAACGGAGAGAGAGAGTGCCACTAACCTCACGGAGAGAGAAGTGCCACTAACCTAACGGGGGAGAGAAAGTGCCACTAACCTAACGGGGAGAGAGAAGTGCCACTAACCTAACGGAGAGAGAAGTGCCACTAACCTAACGGGAGAGAGAAGTGCCACTAACCTAACGGGGAGAGAAGTGCCACTAACCTAACAGAGAGAGAAGTGCCACTAACCTAACGGAGAGAGAAGTGCCACTAACCTAACGGGGAGAGAGAAGTGCCACTAACCTCACGGAGAGAGAGAAGTGCCACTAACCTAACAGAGAGAGAAGTGCCACTAACCTAACGGAGAGAGAGAAGTGCCACTAACCTAACGGGGAGAGAGAAGTGCCACTAACCTAACGGGAGAGAGAAGTGCCACTAACCTAACGGAGAGAGAGAAGTGCCACTAACCTAACGGAGAGAGAAGTGCCACTAACCTAACGGGGAGAGAGAAGTGCCACTAACCTAACGGGAGAGAGAAGTGCCACTAACCTAACGGGAGAGAAGTGCCACTAACCTAACGGAGAGGGACTAACCCAACGAGAGAGAAGTGCCACTAACCTAACGGGGAGAGAGAAGTGCCACTAACCTAACGGAGAGAGAGAAGTGCCACTAACCTAACGGGGAGAGAGAAGTGCCACTAACCTAACGGAGAGAGAGAAGTGCCACTAACCTAACGGAGAGAGAAGTGCCACTAACCTAACGGGAGAGAAGTGCCACTAACCTAACGGGGAGAGAAGTGCCACTAACCTAACGGGGAGAGAGAAGTGCCACTAACCTAACGGAGAGAGAGAAGTGCCACTAACCTAACAGGGGAGAGAGAAGTGCCACTAACCTAACGGGGAGGAGAGAAGTGCCACTAACCTAACGGGAGAGAGAAGTGCCACTAACCTAACAGAGAGAGAGAAGTGCCACTAACCTAACAGAGAGAGAAGTGCCACTAACCTAACAGAGAGAGAAGTGCCACTAACCTAACAGAGAGAGAGAAGTGCCACTAACCTAACGGGAGAGAGAAGTGCCACTAACCTAACAGAGAGAGAAGTGCCACTAACCTAACGGGGAGAGAGAAGTGCCACTAACCTAACAGAGAGAGAGAAGTGCCACTAACCTAACGGGGAGAGAGAAGTGCCACTAACCTAACGGGGAGAGAGAAGTGCCACTAACCTAACGGGGAGAGAGAAGTGCCACTAACCTCACGGGGAGAGAAGTGCCACTAACCTAACAGAGAGAGAAGTGCCACTAACCTAAGAGAAGTGCCACTAACCTAACGGGAGAGAGAAGTGCCACTAACCTAACGGGAGAGAGAAGTGCCACTAACCTAACGGGAGAGAGAAGTGCCACTAACCTAACGGGAGAACCTAACAGAGAGAGAAGTGCCACTAACCTAACGGAGAGAGAAGTGCCACTAACCTAACGGGGAGAGAAGTGCCACTAACCTAACGGGGAGAGAAGTGCCACTAACCTAACCTAACCTAACGGGGAGAGAAGTGCCACTAACCTAACGGAGAGAGAAGTGCCACTAACCTCACGGAGAGAGAAAGTGCCACTAACCTAACGGGAGAGAAGTGCCACTAACCTAACGGGGAGAGAGAAGTGCCACTAACCTAACGGGGAGAGAGAAGTGCCACTAACCTAACGGAGAGAGAGAAGTGCCACTAACCTAACGGGGAGAGAGAAGTGCCACTAACCTAACGGGAGAGAGAAGTGCCACTAACCTAACGGGGAGAGAAGTGCCACTAACCTAACGGAGAGAGAGAAGTGCCACTAACCTAACAGAGAGAGAGAAGTGCCACTAACCTAACGGGAGAGAGAAGTGCCACTAACCTAACAGAGAGAGAGAAGTGCCACTAACCTAACGGGAGAGAGAAGTGCCACTAACCTAACAGAGAGAGAGAAGTGCCACTAACCTAACAGAGAGAGAGTGCCACTAACCTAACAGGGAGAGAGAAGTGCCACTAACCTAACAGAGAGAGAGAAGTGCCACTAACCTAACAGAGAGAGAGAAGTGCCACTAACCTAACAGGGAGAGAGAAGTGCCACTAACCTAACGGGAGAGAGAAGTGCCACTAACCTAACAGAGAGAAGTGCCACTAACCTAACAGAGAGAGAAGTGCCACTAACCTAACGGAGAGAGAGAAGTGCCACTAACCTAACGGGGAGAGAGAAGTGCCACTAACCTAACGGGAGAGAGAAGTGCCACTAACCTAACGGGAGAGAGAAGTGCCACTAACCTAACAGAGAGAGAAGTGCCACTAACCTAACGGAGAGAGAAGTGCCACTAACCTAACGGGGAGAGAGAAGTGCCACTAACCTAACGGGAGAGAGAAGTGCCACTAACCTAACGGGGAGAGAGAAGTGCCACTAACCTAACAGGAGAGAAGTGCCACTAACCTCACGGAGAGAGAGAAGTGCCACTAACCTAACGGAGAGAGAAGTGCCACTAACCTAACGGGGAGAGAGAAGTGCCACTAACCTAACGGGGGAGAGAGAAGTGCCACTAACCTAACGGGGAGAGAGAAGTGCCACTAACCTAACGGGAGAGAGAAGTGCCACTAACCTAACGGGAGAGAGAAGTGCCACTAACCTAACGAGGAGAGAGAAGTGCCACTAACCTAACGGGAGAGAGAAGTGCCACTAACCTAACGGGGAGAGAGAAGTGCCACTAACCTAACGGGGAGAGAAGTGCCACTAACCTAACGGGAGAGAAAGTGCCACTAACCTAACGGAGAGAGAGAAGTGCCACTAACCTAACAGAGAGAGAAGTGCCACTAACCTAACAGAGAGAGAAGTGCCACTAACCTAACGGGGAGAGAAGTGCCACTAACCTAACGGGGAGAGAGAAGTGCCACTAACCTAACGGGGAGAGAGAAGTGCCACTAACCTAACGGGAGGAGAGAAGTGCCACTAACCTAACGGGGAGAGAAGTGCCACTAACCTAACAGAGAGAGAGAAGTGCCACTAACCTAACGGGGAGAGAAGTGCCACTAACCTAACGGGGAGAGAGAAGTGCCACTAACCTAACAGGGAGAGAAGTGCCACTAACCTAACGGAGAGAGAGAAGTGCCACTAACCTAACGGGAGAGAGAAGTGCCACTAACCTAACGGGGAGAGAGAAGTGCCACTAACCTAACGGAGAGAGAGAAGTGCCACTAACCTAACGGGAGAGAGAAGTGCCACTAACCTAACGGAGAGAGAAGTGCCACTAACCTAACGGAGAGAGAAGTGCCACTAACCTAACAGGAGAGAGAAGTGCCACTAACCTCAACGGAGAGAGAAGTGCCACTAACCTAACGGGAGAGAGAAGTGCCACTAACCTAGGGGAGAGAGAAGTGCCACTAACCTAACGGGAGAGAAGTGCCACTAACCTAACGGGGAGAGAGAAGTGCCACTAACCTAAGAGAGAAGTGCCACTAACCTAACGGAGAGAGAAGTGCCACTAACCTAACGGAGAGAGAGAAGTGCCACTAACCTAACGGGGAGAGAGAAGTGCCACTAACCTAACGGGGAGAGAGAAGTGCCACTAACCTAACGGAGAGAGAGAAGTGCCACTAACCTAACGGGGAGAGAGAAGTGCCACTAACCTAACGGGAGAGAGAAGTGCCACTAACCTAACGGGGAGAGAGAAGTGCCACTAACCTAACGGGGAGAGAGAAGTGCCACTAACCTAACGGGGAGAGAGAAGTGCCACTAACCTAACGGGGAGAGAGAAGTGCCACTAACCTAACGGAGAGAGAGAGAAGTGCCACTAACCTAACAGAGAGAGAGAAGTGCCACTAACCTCACGGAGAGAGAGAGAAGTGCCACTAACCTAACAGAGAGAGAGAAGTGCCACTAACCTAACGGGGAGAGAGAAGTGCCACTAACCTAACGGAGAGAGAGAGAAGTGCCACTAACCTAACAGAGAGAGAGAAGTGCCACTAACCTAACGGGGAGAGAGAAGTGCCACTAACCTCACGGGAAACAACATACAACAAATCAGATAGAAACAGCTGAGATGGGAACAATGACCTGTCCATTATTTTAGTCTATTCTATCTCTGTCCTAGTCGCTAGTGCTGAACCATGTTGTGTGGCTGAGACTGGTTATCAGAGGGTTGTCAGAGGGCTGAGACGGGTTGTCAGAGGGTTGTCAGAGAGCTGAGACGGGTTATCAGAGGGTTGTCAGAGGGCTGAGACGGGTTGTCAGAGGGTTGTCAGAGGGTTGTCAGAGGGTTATCAGAGGGTTGTCAGAGGGTTGTCAGAGGGTTGTCAGAGGGTTATCAGAGGGTTGTCAGAGGGTTGAGACGGGTTATCAGAGGGCTGAGACGGGTTGTCAGAGGGCTGAGACGGGTTATCAGAGGGTTATCAGAGGGTTGAGACAGGTTGTCAGAGGGCTGAGACGGGTTGTCAGAGGGCTGAGACGGGTTGTCAGAGGGCTGAGACGGGTTGTCAGAGGGTTGAGACTGGTTGTCAGAGGGTTGAGACGGGTTGTCAGAGGGCTGAGACGGGTTGTCAGAGGGCTGAGACGGGTTGTCAGAGGGCTGAGACGGGTTGTCAGAGGGTTGAGACAGGTTGTCAGAGGGTTATCAGAGGGCTGAGACGGGTTGTCAGAGGGTTATCAGAGGGCTGAGACGGGTTATCAGAGGGTTGTCAGAGGGCTGAGACGGGTTATCAGAGGGTTGTCAGAGGGCTGAGACGGGTTGTCAGAGGGCTGAGACGGGTTGTCAGAGGGCTGAGACGGGTTGTCAGGATGTGTGTGGGTGTCTCCGTCTTAACAGACACACAACAGGTGTCCTGCCTGTCCTGAGTCATGTTGCGTGAGTCCACACTACAGACCACAGCAGGGAGGGACAGAAGTGGATGAGTGGGGGGGATCCCACAGTCCTACCCAGCAGCTGACCCCAGCCTAGTCCAATAACACTTAGTGTGTGTGTTTCATAAACAGTTAGCTTGTGTGTGATTTATGATTATTGTTGTGTGTAGTAGTATAATACATTGTGGTGTGTAGTAGTATAATACATTGTGGTGTGTAGTAGTATAATACATTGTGGTGTGTAGTAGTGTAATACATTGTGGTGTGTAGTAGTGTAATACATTGTGGTGTGTAGTAGTATAATACATTGTGGTGTGTAGTAGTATAATACATTGTGGTGTGTAGTAGTATAATACATTGTGGTGTGTAGTAGTATAATACATTGTGGTGTGTAGTAGTATAATACATTGTGGTGTGTAGTAGTATAATACATTGTGGTGTGTAGTAGTATAATACATTGTGGTGTGTAGTAGTATAATACATTGTGGTGTGTAGTAGTATAATACATTGTGGTGTGTAGTAGTATAATACATTGTGGTGTGTAGTAGTATAATACATTGTGGTGTGTAGTAGTATAATACATTGTGGTGTGTAGTAGTATAATACATTGTGGTGTGTAGTAGTGTAATACATTGTGGTGTGTAGTAGTGTAGTACATTGTGGTGTGTAGTAGTGTAATACATTGTGGTGTGTAGTACATTGTGGTGTGTAGTAGTATAATACATTGTGATGTGTAGTAGTATAATACATTGTGGTGTGTAGTAGTGTAATACATTGTGGTGTGTAGTAGTGTAATACATTGTGGTGTGGAATACATTGTGGTGTGTAGTAGTATAATACATTGTGGTGTGTAGTAGTATAATACATTGTGGTGTGTAGTAGTGTAATACATTGTGGTGTGTAGTACATTGTGATGTGTAGTAGTATAATACATTGTGATGTGTAGTAGTATAATACATTGTGGTGTGTAGTAGTGTAATACATTGTGGTGTGTAGTAGTGTAATACATTGTGGTGTGGAATACATTGTGGTGTGTAGTAGTATAATACATTGTGGTGTGTAGTAGTGTAATACATTGTGGTGTGTAGTAGTATAATACATTGTGGTGTGTAGTAGTATAATACATTGTGGTGTGTAGTAGTATAATACATTGTGGTGTGTAGTAGTATAATACATTGTGGTGTGTAGTAGTATAATACATTGTGGTGTGTAGTAGTATAATACATTGTGGTGTGTAGTAGTATAATACATTGTGGTGTGTAGTAGTGTAATACATTGTGGTGTGTAGTAGTGTAATACATTGTGGTGTGTAGTAGTATAGTACATTGTGGTGTGTAGTAGTATAATACATTGTGGTGTGTAGTACATTGTGATGTGTAGTAGTGTAATACATTGTGGTGTGTAGTAGTATAATACATTGTGGTGTGTAGTAGTATAATACATTGTGGTGTGTAGTAGTATAATACATTGTGGTGTGTAGTAGTATAATACATTGTGGTGTGTAGTAGTATAATACATTGTGGTGTGTAGTAGTATAATACATTGTGGTGTGTAGTAGTATAATACATTGTGGTGTGTAGTAGTATAATACATTGTGGTGTGTAGTAGTGTAATACATTGTGGTGTGTAGTAGTATAATACATTGTGGTGTGTAGTAGTATAATACATTGTGGTGTGTAGTAGTATAATACATTGTGGTGTGTAGTAGTATAATACATTGTGGTGTGTAGTAGTATAATACATTGTGGTGTGTAGTAGTATAATACATTGTGGTGTGTAGTAGTATAATACATTGTGGTGTGTAGTAGTATAATACATTGTGGTGTGTAGTAGTGTAATACATTGTGGTGTGTAGTACATTGTGATGTGTAGTAGTATAATACATTGTGATGTGTAGTAGTATAATACATTGTGGTGTGTAGTAGTATAATACATTGTGGTGTGTAGTAGTGTAATACATTGTGGTGTGTAGTAGTATAATACATTGTGGTGTGTAGTAGTATAATACATTGTGGTGTGTAGTACATTGTGGTGTGTAGTAGTATAATACATTGTGGTGTGTAGTACATTGTGGTGTGTAGTAGTGTAATACATTGTGGTGTGTAGTAGTGTAATACATTGTGATGTGTAGTAGTATAATACATTGTGGTGTGTAGTAGTATAATACATTGTGGTGTGTAGTAGTATAATACATTGTGGTGTGTAGTAGTATAATACATTGTGGTGTGTAGTAGTATAATACATTGTGGTGTGTAGTAGTATAATACATTGTGATGTGTAGTAGTATAATACATTGTGGTGTGTAGTAGTGTAATACATTGTGGTGTGTAGTAGTGTAATACATTGTGGTGTGGAATACATTGTGGTGTGTAGTAGTATAATACATTGTGGTGTGTAGTAGTATAATACATTGTGGTGTGTAGTAGTATAATACATTGTGGTGTGTAGTAGTATAATACATTGTGATGTGTAGTAGTATAATACATTGTGGTGTGTAGTAGTGTAATACATTGTGGTGTGTAGTAGTGTAATACATTGTGGTGTGGAATACATTGTGGTGTGTAGTAGTATAATACATTGTGGTGTGTAGTAGTATAATACATTGTGGTGTGTAGTAGTATAATACATTGTGGTGTGTAGTAGTATAATACATTGTGGTGTGTAGTAGTGTAATACATTGTGGTGTGTAGTACATTGTGATGTGTAGTAGTATAATACATTGTGGTGTGTAGTAGTGTAATACATTGTGGTGTGTAGTAGTGTAATACATTGTGGTGTGGAATACATTGTGGTGTGTAGTAGTATAATACATTGTGGTGTGTAGTAGTATAATACATTGTGATGTGTAGTAGTATAATACATTGTGGTGTGTAGTAGTGTAATACATTGTGGTGTGTAGTAGTGTAATACATTGTGGTGTGGAATACATTGTGGTGTGTAGTAGTATAATACATTGTGGTGTGTAGTAGTGTAATACATTGTGGTGTGTAGTAGTATAATACATTGTGGTGTGTAGTAGTATAATACATTGTGGTGTGTAGTAGTATAATACATTGTGGTGTGTAGTAGTGTAATACATTGTGGTGTGTAGTAGTGTAATACATTGTGGTGTGTAGTAGTATAGTACATTGTGGTGTGTAGTAGTATAATACATTGTGGTGTGTAGTACATTGTGATGTGTAGTAGTGTAATACATTGTGGTGTGTAGTAGTATAATACATTGTGGTGTGTAGTAGTATAATACATTGTGGTGTGTAGTAGTATAATACATTGTGGTGTGTAGTAGTATAATACATTGTGGTGTGTAGTAGTATAATACATTGTGGTGTGTAGTAGTATAATACATTGTGGTGTGTAGTAGTATAATACATTGTGGTGTGTAGTAGTATAATACATTGTGGTGTGTAGTAGTGTAATACATTGTGGTGTGTAGTAGTATAATACATTGTGGTGGTATGACATCTATACTGTGTAACCTCACAGCTATGGTACGACATCTATACTGTGTAACCTCACAGCTATGGTACGACATCTATACTGTGTAACCTAGCCTCACAGCTATGGTACGACATCTATACTGTGTAACCTCACAGCTATGGTACGACATCTATACTGTGTAACCTCACAGCTATGGTACGACATCTATACTGTGTAACCTCACAGCTATGGTACGACATCTATACTGTGTAACCTAGCCTCACAGCTATGGTACGACATCTATACTGTGTAACCTCACAGCTATGGTACGACATCTATACTGTGTAATCTCACAGCTACGGTACGACATCTATACTGTGTAACCTCACAGCTATGGTACGACATCTATACTGTGTAACCTCACAGCTATGGTACGACATCTATACTGTGTAACCTAGCCTCACAGCTATGGTACGACATCTATACTGTGTAACCTCACAGCTATGGTACGACATCTATACTGTGTAATCTCACAGCTACGGTACGACATCTATACTGTGTAACCTCACAGCTATGGTACGACATCTATACTGTGTAATCTCACAGCTACGGTACGACATCTATACTGTGTAATCTCACAGCTATGGTACGACATCTATACTGTGTAACCTCACAGCTATGGTACGACATCAATGGCCAGTAGTTTCCTGGACAGAAAGTCCCAGGTTCTGGAAAGAAGAACAGAACCATAGAGATCCTTATAAATTACTACTTGTTCCTTATCCTAGTTCCTAACATCCCAACTATACTAAGCCTGGGAATCAACACATTTGAGAGCATATACTGCTATGAAATGTGATGTATTTTTGCTCTCTCACGTGTCCAGTTGCACAGTCTCTGGTGCAGCCTGCTGTTGTCAGAGTCGTCACGGCCCCACTAGGTGTCTCTCCACACTGTTTAAAAACTAAGCTTCTGGAGCTTTTACGTTTCCCTTTCTCTGATTGGTCCAACACAAGCCTGTCTCCAGAAATCAACATAATCCTCGTTGATACAACAACCCCCCCTGGCTCCTCGTCCCCAGCCCTCTCCGCCCTCCACCCATGGTCCTCTCCGCCCCCACCCGGCTCCTCGCCACCAGCCCTCTCCGCCCTCCCACCCATGGTCCTCTCCGCCCCCACCCGGCTCCTCGCCACCAGCCCTCTCCGCCCCCACCCACGGTCCTCTCCGCCCCGGCCCCTCTCCCCCAGCCCTCTCCGCCCCCCACCCACGGTCATCTCCGCCCCCACCCACGGTCATCTCCGCCCCCCACCCACGGTCATCTCCGCCCCCCACCCACGGTCCTCTCCGCACCCACCCACGGTCCTCTCCGCCCCGGCCTCTCTCCCCCAGACCTCTCCGCCCCCCACCCACGGTCCTCTCCGCTCCCACCCTCGGCACCCCTGCTCCACGCCTACCCACTATCCCCCTCTCTATCAATTCAATTTAAAATCAATTCAAGGGGCTTTATTGGCATGGGAAACATATGTTAACATTACCTAAGCAAGTGAAGTAGATAATATACAAAAGTGAAATAAACAATAAAAACCTCTCTCTCTCTCTCTCTCTCTCTCTCTCTCTCTCTCTCTCTCTCTCTCTCTCTCTCTCTCTCTCTCTCTCTCTCTCTCTCTCTCTCTCTCTCTCTCTCTCTCTCTCTCTCTCTCTCTCTCTCTCTCTCTCTCTCTCTCTCTCTCTCTCCCCCCTCCTCTCTCTCTCTCTCTCCCACCTCTCTCTCTCTCTCACTACAACAACCTCTGTAAACCCGTAGAGGCAGGGAGGGAGGAGGAAGAGAGTTTAATCCAAGCAGATTATGCTGTAAACTGTCCGAGGGGAAGGAGTGGAAGTGGGGAAGAGATATGCTGTCTGGCTGCTACAGTAACTTCCAGTGTCTGGGCGGTAGCATCCGGCAGTGTTCTGTCTCCTACTAAACCTCTCTCTCCCTGAGCCTTGAGCCACGGCCCTAAAACTACGCCCTTCGTCCCTCGGCCCCTCAGCACGGACTACCCAGGGGCCTCTTTTCTAACACCCCATTTAGAGCCTACTGAGAAGGGATTACAACATTGGTCTGTTAGGGACAGCGTTTCCTGTAGTTACAGCTGAGACATTTGGAAGTTTATTCTTTGGAGGAGGAAGTATGATCTCTTGTTCGTTGGAATAGGATCTTTGGTGGCAGAACTTTTCTTGGATTTGATTTTTGTATTTTTATTTGAAGAAAGAAGTTGAACACCTCCTGGTTTCTCCTCTTCTTTCCCGTGGACGTGTTTATTGGAGGTAGAGAAGCGAGGGAGGGAGCAGCATGGAGGAGTGAAGCAGACGGAGGTATGGATTGATGAAGAGAAGGTGGAGAGAAAGAGCCTGGTCTAGTGATGTGGTATACAATGTTGATTTTGGGGCAGTAACTCTCAGAACCGCAAATGAGATAAGCTTGGTAGTGTGGATGTTATCCCTAGTGTACACTTGGTAGTGTGGATGTTATCCCTAGTGTACACTTGGTAGTGTGGATGTTATCCCTAGTGTACACTTGGTAGTGTGGATGTTAACCCTAGTGTACACTTGGTAGTGTGGATGTTATCCCTAGTGTACACTTGGTAGTGTGCCTGTTATCCCTAGTGTACACTTGGTAGTGTGGATGTTATCCCTAGTGTACACTTGGTAGTGTGCCTGTTATCCCTAGTGTACACTTGATAGTGTGGATGTTATCCTAGTGTACACTTGGTAGTGTGCATGTTAACCCTCTTACACTTGGTAGTGTCATGTTGACTTGTACAGGGTGTTATCCCTAGTGTACACTTGGTAGTTTGGATGTTATCTCTAGTGTACAACACTGATAGGTCCTCCTATCTCCCTACACTTGAGTCTGTGGAATGTTATCCCTAGTGTACACTTGGTAGTGTGGATTTATCCCTAGTGTACAACACTGTAGTGTGCCTGTTAACCCTAGTCCTCCTTCTCCCTGACTTCCTGAGTCTCTGGTAGTGTGGATGTTAGGTCCTCCTTGTACCTGGTACTTCCTGAGTCTCTAGGTAGACAACACTGGTCAGTGTGCGTCCTTATCCCCTGACTTCCTGAGTCTTGGAATAGACAATCTGTCAGGTCCTCCTTCTCCCTGACTTCCTGAGTCTCTAGTGTACACTTGGTAGTGTGCATGTTAACCCTCTTATAAAGAGGCAGTCATGTTAGACTTGTCAGGTCCTCCTTCTCCCTGACTTCCTGAGTCTCTAGGGAATAGACAACACTGTCAGGTCCTCCTTCTCCCTGACTTCCTGAGTCTCTAGGGAATAGACAACACACTGTCAGGTCCTCCTTCTCCCTGACTTCCTGAGTCTCTAGGGAATAGACAACACTGTCAGGTCCTCCTTCTCCCTGACTTCCTGAGTCTCTAGGGAATAGACAACACTGTCAGGTCCTCCTTCTCCCTGACTTCCTGAGTCTCTAGGGAATAGACAACACTGTCAGGTCCTCCTTCTCCCTGACTTCCTGAGTCTCTAGGGAATAGACAACACTGTCAGGTCCTCCTTCTCCCTGACTTCCTGAGTCTCTAGGGAATAGACAACACTGTCAGGTCCTCCTTCTCCCTGACTTCCTGAGTCTCTAGGGAATAGACAACACTGTCAGGTCCTCCTTCTCCCTGACTTCCTGAGTCTATAGGGAATAGACAACACTGTCAGGTCCTCCTTCTCCCCGACTTCCTGAGAATATACAGAGTCCTGCTGCGTTGTTGTTTGTTTGAATACAGTACATCTGATAAAAACACAGTGGGTCGACCCCTGCAGATGCTGTCCGAGGGGTCGTCAGCAACCATTGTGATGCGCTGTCGAACGCCGGCGGTTGGAACGTTGGTGTCGGTGCCGGGATGACACGCATCACCACCCTGTGGATTATCTGGACCAGCTGGCTCTGCTTGACGGCCAACGGACAGATGAAGATACCGCCGGAAACGTGAGTACCCAAACCATGACCTCACAGCCCTCTACTGTCAGTAGAATAGTACTGTCTATCTGTAACGTGAGTACCCAAACCATGACCTCACAGCCTTCTACTGTCAGTAGTACTGTATACCTGTAACGTGAGTACCCAAATCATGACCTCACAGCCCTCTACTGTCAGTAGAATAGTACTGTCTACCTGTAACGTGAGTACCCAAACCATGACCTCACAGCCTTCTACTGTCAGTAGTACTGTATACCTGTAACGTGAGTACCCAAATCATGACCTCACAGCCCTCTACTGTCAGTAGAATAGTACTGTCTATCTGTAACGTGAGTACCCAAACCATGACCTCACAGCCCTCTACTGTCAGTAGAATAGTACTGTCTATCTGTAACGTGAGTACCCAAACCATGACCTCACAGCCCTCTACTATCAGTAGAATAGTACTGTCTACCTGTAACGTGAGTACCCAAACCATGACCTCACAGCCCTCTACTGTCAGTAGAATAGTACTGTCTACCTGTAACGTGAGTACCCAAACCATGACCTCACAGCCCTCTACTGTCAGTAGAATAGTACTGTCTATCTGTAACGTGAGTACCCAAACCATGACCTCACAGCCCTCTACTATCAGTAGAATAGTACTGTCTATCTGTAACGTGAGTACCCAAACCATGACCTCACAGCCCTCTACTGTCAGTAGAATAGTACTGTCTATCTGTAACGTGAGTACCCAAACCATGACCTCACAGCCTTCTACTGTCAGTAGTACTGTATACCTGTAACGTGAGTACCCAAATCATGACCTCACAGCCCTCTACTGTCAGTAGAATAGTACTGTCTACCTGTAACGTGAGTACCCAAACCATGACCTCACAGCCTTCTACTATCAGTAGAATAGTACTGTCTATCTGTAACGTGAGTACCCAAACCATGACCTCACAGCCCTCTACTATCAGTAGAATAGTACTGTCTACCTGTAACGTGAGTACCCAAACCATGACCTCACAGCCCTCTACTGTCAGTAGAATAGTACTGTCTACCTGTAACGTGAGTACCCAAACCATGACCTCACAGCCCTCTACTGTCAGTAGAATAGTACTGTCTATCTGTAACGTGAGTACCCAAACCATGACCTCACAGCCCTCTACTATCAGTAGAATAGTACTGTCTATCTGTAACGTGAGTACCCAAACCATGACCTCACAGCCCTCTACTGTCAGTAGAATAGTACTGTCTATCTGTAACGTGAGTACCCAAACCATGACCTCACAGCCTTCTACTGTCAGTAGTACTGTATACCTGTAACGTGAGTACCCAAATCATGACCTCACAGCCCTCTACTGTCAGTAGAATAGTACTGTCTACCTGTAACGTGAGTACCCAAACCATGACCTCACAGCCTCTACTATCAGTAGAATAGTACTGTCTATCTGTAACGTGAGTACCCAAACCATGACCTCACAGCCCTCTACTATCAGTAGAATAGTACTGTCTACCTGTAACGTGAGTACCCAAACCATGACCTCACAGCCCTCTACTGTCAGTAGAATAGTACTGTCTACCTGTAACGTGAGTACCCAAACCATGACCTCACAGCCCTCTACTGTCAGTAGAATAGTACTGTCTATCTGTAACGTGAGTACCCAAACCATGACCTCACAGCCCTCTACTATCAGTAGAATAGTACTGTCTATCTGTAACGTGAGTACCCAAACCATGACCTCACAGCCCTCTACTATCAGTAGAATAGTACTGTCTACCTGTAACGTGAGTACCCAAACCATGACCTCACAGCCCTCTACTGTCAGTAGAATAGTACTGTCTATCTGTAACGTGAGTACCCAAACCATGACCTCACAGCCCTCTACTGTCAGTAGAATAGTACTGTCTATCTGTAACGTGAGTACCCAAACCATGACCTCACAGCCTTCTACTGTCAGTAGTACTGTATACCTGTAACGTGAGTACCCAAATCATGACCTCACAGCCCTCTACTGTCAGTAGAATAGTACTGTCTACCTGTAACGTGAGTACCCAAACCATGACCTCACAGCCTTCTACTGTCAGTAGTACTGTATACCTGTAACGTGAGTACCCAAATCATGACCTCACAGCCCTCTACTGTCAGTAGAATAGTACTGTCTACCTGTAACGTGAGTACCCAAACCATGACCTCACAGCCCTCTACTATCAGTAGTACTGTATACCTGTAGTTCAAGTTATTCAACACTGTCAGTAGAATAGTACTGTATATCTATAGTTCATGTTATTCAACACTGTCAGTAGAATAGTACTGTCTACCTATAGTTCATGTTATTCAACACTGTCAGTAGAATAGTACTGTCTATCTGTAACGTGAGTACCCAAACCATGACCTCACAGCCCTCTACTGTCAGTAGAATAGTACTGTCTATCTGTAACGTGAGTACCCAAACCATGACCTCACAGCCCTCTACTATCAGTAGAATAGTACTGTCTACCTGTAACGTGAGTACCCAAACCATGACCTCACAGCCCTCTACTGTCAGTAGAATAGTACTGTCTACCTGTAACGTGAGTACCCAAACCATGACCTCACAGCCCTCTACTGTCAGTAGAATAGTACTGTCTATCTGTAACGTGAGTACCCAAACCATGACCTCACAGCCCTCTACTATCAGTAGAATAGTACTGTCTATCTGTAACGTGAGTACCCAAACCATGACCTCACAGCCCTCTACTGTCAGTAGAATAGTACTGTCTATCTGTAACGTGAGTACCCAAACCATGACCTCACAGCCTTCTACTGTCAGTAGTACTGTATACCTGTAACGTGAGTACCCAAACCATGACCTCACAGCCTTCTACTGTCAGTAGTACTGTATACCTGTAACGTGAGTACCCAAATCATGACCTCACAGCCCTCTACTGTCAGTAGAATAGTACTGTCTACCTGTAACGTGAGTACCCAAACCATGACCTCACAGCCCTCTACTATCAGTAGTACTGTATACCTGTAGTTCAAGTTATTCAACACTGTCAGTAGAATAGTACTGTATATCTATAGTTCATGTTATTCAACACTGTCAGTAGAATAGTACTGTCTACCTATAGTTCATGTTATTCAACACTGTCAGTAGAATAGTACTGTCTATCTGTAACGTGAGTACCCAAACCATGACCTCACAGCCCTCTACTATCAGTAGAATAGTACTGTCTACCTGTAGTTCATGTTATTCAACACTGTCAGTAGAATAGTACTGTCTACCTGTAGTTCATGTTATTCAACACTGTCAGTAGAATAGTACTGTCTACCTGTAGTTCATGTTATTCAACACTGTCAGTAGAATAGTACTGTCTATCTATAGTTCATGTTATTCAACACTGTCAGTAGAATAGTACTGTCTACCTGTAGTTCATGTTATTCAACACTGTCAGTAGAATAGTACTGTCTACCTGTAGTTCATGTTATTCAACACTGTCAGTGTGCTCTGCTATAGCCCCAGTTAAACTGTGCATCACAAAGGTTACTGGGTTCAACATACAGTAGATTTCTCCTGGAGCTGAGAAGTAGGACTGAAGAGGAGGGATGTTGCTAGGTGTGTTACACACAGAGGGGGGGTGTGTGGTTACATAGTGTTTGTGTGTGCTGTTCCACTGTTAGACAGAGGGGGGTTACATAGTGTTTGTGTGCTGCCCAGGAGACTCCTCGTGGACACACACTGTCCTGAGAGAGAGAGTAATTAGAGAGAGATAGCTAGCGAGAGAGAGATAGTCACTACTCTCCCTCCCCCCCTAGTCACTACTCTCCCTCCCTCCCTAGTCACTACTCTCTCCTCCCCTAGTCACTACTCTCCCCTCCCTCCCCTAGTCACTACTCTCCTCTCCCCTCCCCTCCCCTAGTCACTACTCTCCTCTCCCTCCCCTAGTCACTACTCTCCCCTCCCCCCCTAGTCACTACTCTCCTCTCTCCTCCCTAGTCACTACTCTTCCCTCCCTCCCTAATCACTACTCTCCCTCCCCTCCCCTAGTCACTACTCTCCTCTCCCCTCCCTCCCCTAGTCACTACTCTCCTCCTCCCCTCCCCTCCCCTAGTCACTACTCTCCCTCCCTCCCCTAGTCACTACTCTCCTCTCTCCTCCCTAGTCACTACTCTCCCTCCCCTCCCTAGTCACTACTCTCCCTCCCCTCCCCTAGTCACTACTCTCCCTCCCCTCCCTAGTCACTACTCTCCTCTCCCTCCCCTCCCCTAGTCACTACTCTCCCCTCCCCTCCCCTAGTCACTACTCTCCCTCCCTAGTCACTACTCTCCTCTCCCCTCCCCTAGTCACTACTCTCCCTCCCCCCCTAGTCACTACTCTCCCCCTCCCCTAGTCACTACTCTCCTCTCCCCTCCCTAGTCACTACTCTCCTCTCCCCTCCCCCCTAGTCACTACTCTCCTCTCCTCTCCCCTCCCTAGTCACTACTCTCCTCTCCCCTCCCCTCCCCTAGTCACTACTCTCCCTCCCCTCCCCTAGTCACTACTCTCCCTCCCCTAGTCACTACTCTACTCTCCCCTCCCCTAGTCACTACTCTCCTCTCCCCTCCCTAGTCACTACTCTCCTCTCCCCCCCCTAGTCACTACTCTCCCTCCCCTCCCCTAGTCACTACTCTCCCTCCCCTCCCCTAGTCACTACTCTCCTCTCCTCTCCCTCCCCTAGTCACTACTCTCCCTCCCCTCCCTAGTCACTACTCTCCCCTCCCTAGTCACTACTCTCCTCTCCCCTCCCCTAGTCACTACTCTCCCTCCCCTCCCCTAGTCACTACTCTCCTCTCCTCTCCCCCCCTAGTCACTACTCTCCCTCTCCCTCCCCTAGTCACTACTCTCCCCTCCCTAGTCACTACTCTCCTCTCCCCCCCCCCTAGTCACTACTCTCCCCTCCCCTCCCCCTAGTCACTACTCTCCCTCCCTCCCCTAGTCACTACTCTCCTCTCCCCTCCCCTAGTCACTACTCTCCCTCCCCTCCCTAGTCACTACTCTCCTCTCCTCTCCCCCTCCCCTAGTCACTACTCTCCCCTCCCCTCCCCCCTAGTCACTACTCTCCCCTCCCCTAGTCACTACTCTCTCCCTAGTCACTCTCCTCCTCTCCCCCCTAGTCACTACTCTCCTCTCCCTCCCCTAGTCACTACTCTCCTCTCCCCTCCCTAGTCACTACTCTCCCCTCCCCTCCCCTAGTCACTACTCTCCTCTCCCCTCCCCTCCCCTAGTCACTACTCTCCTCTCCCCTCCCTCCCCTAGTCACTACTCTCCTCTCCCCTCCCCTCCCCTAGTCACTACTCTCATCTCCCCTCCCTAGTCACTACTCTCCTCTCCCCTCCCCTCCCCTAGTCACTACTCTCCTCTCCCCTCCCTCCCCTAGTCACTACTCTCCCTCCCTAGTCACTACTCTCCTCTCCCCCCCTAGTCACTACTCTCCTCTCCCCTCCCCCAGTCACTACTCTCCCCTCTCCTCCCCTAGTCACTACTCTCCTCTCCCTCCCCTCCCTAGTCACTACTCTCCTCTCCCCCCTCCCCTAGTCACTACTCTCCTCTCCCTCCCCTCCCTAGTCACTACTCTCCTCTCCCCTCCCCTCCCCTCCCCTAGTCACTACTCTCCCTCCCCTAGTCACTACTCTCCTCTCCCCTCCCCTAGTCACTACTCTCCTCTCCCTCCCCTAGTCACTACTCTCCTCTCCCCTCCCCTCCCCTAGTCACTACTCTCCTCTCCCTCCCCCTCCCCTAGTCACTACTCTCCTCTCCCTCCCCTAGTCACTACTCTCCTCTCCCCTCCCCTCCCCTAGTCACTACTCTCCTCTCCCTCCCCTCCCCTAGTCACTACTCTGCTCTCCCTCCCCTCCCCTAGTCACTACTCTCCTCCCTAGTGGATGGAGACTCTCTCCCCTCCCCTAGTCACTACTCTCCTCTCCCTCCCCCCCTAGTCACTACTCTCCTCTCCCTCCCCTCCCCTAGTCACTACTCTCCTCTCCCTCCCCTCCCCTAGTCACTACTCTCCTCTCTCCTCCCTAGTCACTACTCTCCTCTCCCCCCCCTAGTCACTACTCTCCTCTCTCCTCCCTAGTCACTACTCTCCTCTCCCCTCCCTAGTCACTACTCTCCTCTCTCCTCCCCTAGTCACTACTCTCCCCTCCCCTAGTCACTACTCTCCTCTCTCCTCCCCTAGTCACTACTCTCCCCTCCACTAGTCACTACTCTCCTCTCTCCTCCCCTAGTCACTACTCTCCTCTCTCCTCCCCTAGTCACTACTCTCCTCTCCCTCCCCTAGTCACTACTCTCCTCTCCCCTCCCCCCCTCCCCTAGTCACTACTCTCCTCTCCCTCCCCTCCCTAGTCACTACTCTCCTCTCTCCTCCCTAGTCACTACTCTCCTCTCCCCTCCCCTAGTCACTACTCTCCTCTCTCCTCCCTCCCTAGTCACTACTCTCCTCTCTCCTCCCCTCCCCCTAGTCACTACTCTCCTCTCCCCTCCCTCCCCTAGTCACTACTCTCCTCTCCCCTCCCTCCCCTAGTCACTACTCTCCTCTCTCCTCCCCTAGTCACTACTCTCCCCTCCCCTAGTCACTACTCTCCTCTCTCCTCCTCTAGTCACTACTCTCCTCTCTCTCCTCCCTAGTCACTACTCTCCTCTCCCCTCCCTAGTCACTACTCTCTCCTCCCCTAGTCACTACTCTCCTCTCCCCTCCCCTAGTCACTACTCTCCTCTCTCCTCCCCTAGTCACTACTCTCCTCTCCCCTCCCCTAGTCACTACTCTCTCCTCCCCTAGTCACTACTCTCCTCTCCCTCCCCTAGTCACTACTCTCCTCTCCCCTCCCCTAGTCACTACTCTCCTCTCTCCTCCCTAGTCACTACTCTCCTCTCCCCTCCCCTAGTCACTACTCTCTCCTCCCTAGTCCTAGTCACTCTCTCCTCTCCCCTCCCTAGTCACAACTCTCCTCTCCCCTCCCCTAGTCACTACTCTCCTCTCTCTCCCCCCTAGTCACTACTCTCCTCTCCCCTCCCCTAGTCACTACTCTCTCCTCCCCCCTAGTCACTACTCTCCTCTCCCTCCCCTAGTCACTACTCTCCTCTCTCCTCCCCTAGTCACTACTCTCCTCTCCCCTCCCCTAGTCACTACTCTCCTCTCCCTCCCCTAGTCACTACTCTCTCCTCTCTCCTCCCTAGTCACTACTCTCCTCTCCCCTCCCCCTAGTCACTACTCTCTCCTCCCTAGTCACTACTCTCCTCTCCCCTCCCCTAGTCACAACTCTCCTCTCCCCTCCCCTAGTCACTACTCTCCTCTCTCCTCCCCTAGTCACTACTCTCCTCTCCCCTCCCCTAGTCACTACTCTCTCTCCTCCCCTAGTCACTACTCTCCTCTCCCTCCCTAGTCACTACTCTCCTCTCTCCTCCCCTAGTCACTACTCTCCTCTCTCCCCTCCCCTAGTCACTACTCTCCTCTCTCCTCCCCTAGTCACTACTCTCCTCTCCCCCCCTAGTCACTACTCTCCTCTCCCCTCCCCCCTAGTCACTACTCTCCTCTCCCCTCCCCTAGTCACTACTCTCCTCTCCCCTCCCCTAGTCACTACTCTCTCCTCCCCTAGTCACTACTCTCAGTCCCAGTCCTCGCTGGTGGTTTAGTCACACACACGCACGCACATACATACATACATACATACATACATACATACATACATACATACATACATACATACATACATACATACATACATACATACATACATACATACATACATACATACATACATACATACATACATACATACATACATACACACACACACACACACACACACACACATACATACATTCATAAAGTACCTTGTGGCCCCACCACTCTAATGAGAATAAATTAATTTCCAAGAACCATCTGTTGTAAGTATACCAGAACAAAACAGTTGTTGCTCCAGTACAGTTAGTAGCTAATATAACACAGGCTATATTGTGAGCTCATTAGGAAATGTCTTTGACCCAATACCATGAATCAGAGAGAAGCTCAATTCATCAATCAAATGTCTTCTGTTAAGCTCTTTTGTCTCATCAGCAGTTTGTTTACAGATCCCCAGCCGAAAACCCCCAAAGAGCAAGCCAAGCAGAGGCTAGGAAACACTCCCTAAAATGCAGGAACCTAGAAAGGAACCTGGAGAGGAAACTAGTTGTGTTTTGAATAAATTAATTCTGAAGAACCAGGCAGGTGCTGTTGCCATGGACTATTGAATAAATTGACAGTAAACTGAGCTCTTCTATTGGGCCAATTGTACTTGAATTGTATTTGGGTTTTTACAAAGCTTCCACTCATTTCCTGTATTTCCTTTCTGTTTTTCAGGGTTCAGCAATGGGCCGTCTCTTATGGAAAACAAATCATTGCTCTTTCAACAAAATACTCTGGTGCTCTGCTGCTCCAAAAGGTGACCCACAGAAACATCCTCTGATTTAGAGGTGTGTGTGTGTGTGTGTGTGTGTGTGTGTGTGTGTGTGTGTGTGTGTGTGTGTGTGTGTGTGTGTGTGTGTGTGTGTGTGTGTGTGTGTGTGTGTGTGTGTGTGTGTGTGTGTGTGTGTGTGTGTGTGTGGAGGGGCTTCCCTGCAGGGTGAGCTCAGCCCAATCAAAGAGAGAAGGGCAGCAAGATAACAATTTGTATGATCACTGCTGTTTGTGTTTGTTGAATGGAGACTGTGTTTGTGGGTGGAGACTGTGTTTGTGGGTGTTGAATGGAGACTGTGTTTGTGGGTGTTGAATGGGAGACTGTGTTTGTGGATGTTGAATTGAGACTGTGTTTGTTGAATGGAGACTGTGTTTGTGGGTGTTGAATGGAGACTGGGTGTTGAATGGAGACTGTGTTTGTGGATGTTGAATGGAGACTGTGTTTGTGGATGTTGAATTGAGACTGTGTTTGTTGAATGGAGACTGTGTTTGTGTTTGTTGAATGGAGACTGTTTGTTCATGTTGAATGGAGACTGTGTTTGTGGATGTTGAATGGAGACTGTGTTTGTGGGTGTTGAATGGAGACTGTGTTTGTGGATGTTGAATGGAGATGTTGAATGGAGACTGTGTTTGTGGTTGTTGAATGGAGACTGTGTTTGTGGGTGTTGAATGGAGACTGTGTTTGTGGATGTTGAATGGAGATGTTGAATGGAGACTGTGTTTGTGGGTGTTGAATGGAGACTGTGTTTGTGGGTGTTGAATGGAGACTGTGTTTGTGGGTGTTGAATGGAGACTGTGTTTGTGGATGTTGAATGGAGACTGTGGATGTTGAATGGAGACTGTGTTTGTGTTTGTTGAATGGAGACTGTGTTTGTGGATGTATAATGGAGACTGTGTTTGTTGAATGGAGACTGTGTTTGTTGAATGGAGACTGTGTTTGTTGAATGGAGACTGTGTTTGTTGAATGGAGACTGTGTTTGTTGAATGGAGACTGTGTTTGTTGAATGGAGACTGTGTTTGTGTTTGTTGAATGGAGACTGTGCTTGTGGATGTATAATGGAGACTGTGTTTGTGGTTGTTGAATAGAGACTGTGTTTGTGGGTGTTGAATGGAGACTGTGTTTGTGTTTGTTGAATGGAGACTGTGTTTGTGTTTGTGGATGGAGACTGGATGTTGAATGGAGACTGGATGTTGAATGGAGACTGGATGTTGAATGGAGACTGGATGTTGAATGGAGACTGGATGTTGAATGGAGACTGGATGTTGAATGGAGACTGTGTTTGTGGGTGTTTAATGGAGACTGTGTTTGTGGATGTTGAATGGAGACTGTGTTTGTGGATGTTGAATGGAGACTGTGTTTGTGGATGTTGAATGGAGACTGTGTTTGTGGGTGTTTAATGGAGACTGTGTTTGTGGATGTTGAATGGAGACTGTGTTTGTGGATGTTGAATGGAGACTGTGTTTGCCTGTGGAGGAAGTACTGTAGGGGGTTTGGGAGGTCACGTTGACGAGATTATCAACTCAGAAGATATTCATTTTTGTGAAATAGACAGAATAGACTACTGTACTTTCATGCTGTTGGATAAGAAGAAAGAGAGAGAGGAGGAAAGAGAGGAAGAGGGAGGAGGAAGAGCGGAGGAAGGAGGATAGAGGATAGAGATCGATGGAGAGATGATTCCACAATGTGGATTTACAGGGTTAATCTGGATGACATCACAATGGTTTTAGGCTATGAGGGGAGGGGTTAGGGAACCCTTCCTCCGTCTACCAATCGGAAGCAGCCTTACTGTACAGTGCAGACTACATAACTGAAATGGCGGCCTGTTTATATCTCTTATTCAGGCGATGTTGCCCATTAGTGCAGTGATATATGGGTTTAGAGTTGGTGCTCGTCGTTCCTATGTCAGATTTCCTTTACATAAATTCTGCTCTGTTTCCTGTTCACAGTGTGAGTCGTGAGGAGAGGACAGCCCTTATAGGTGCTGATGGTGTGTGTGTGTGTGCGTGCGTGCGTGCGTGTAATTACCATCCTAGGTGTGAGTCCCAGCACGTCTCAGTAATAAGCACATGCTCTCTGTTTCCTAGCGACCCTGAAGACTACCCAGCAGGACCTGCAACATCTGTCTGGTCTAATACATGCAGACATACACACGTGCAGTCCCCCTCGCTCGTCTCTGAGCTCATGTTGAAGACAATGATCTGACTGGATGGAATGGAATAACTGGGGAATATAATGTGCTTAAGCTTTTCAGATGTTACATTATACTGGGGAATATAATGTGACTTTATAAAGTCACTGTGGTTGTGTTGACAGTAGGCTGCTCTGTCAGTGTTTATAAAGTCACTGTGGTTGTGTTGACAGTAGGCTGCTCTGTCAGTGTTTATAAAGTCACTGTGGCTGTGTTGACAGTAGGCTGCTCTGTCAGCGTTTATAAAGTCACTGTGGTTGTGTTGACAGTAGGCTGCTCTGTCAGCGTTTATAAAGTCACTGTGGTTGTGTTGACAGTAGGCTGCTCTGTCAGCATCTTATAGTCACTGTGGTTGTGTTGACAGTAGGCTGCTCTGTCAGTGTTTATAAAGTCACTGTGGTTGTGTTGACAGTAGGCTGCTCTGTCAGCGTTTATAAAGTCACTGTGGTTGTGTTGACAGTAGGCTGCTCTGTCAGTGTTTATAAAGTCACTGTGGCTGTGTTGACAGTAGGCTGCTCTGTCAGTGTTTATAAAGTCACTGTGGTTGTGTTGACAGTAGGCTGCTCTGTCAGCGTTTATAAAGTCACTGTGGTTGTGTTGACAGTAGGCTGCTCTGTCAGCATCTTATAGTCACTGTGGTTGTGTTGACAGTAGGCTGCTCTGTCAGTGTTTATAAAGTCACTGTGGTTGTGTTGACAGTAGGCTGCTCTGTCAGTGTTTATAAAGTCACTGTGGTTGTGTTGACAGTAGGCTGCTCTGTCAGCGTTTATAAAGTCACTGTGGTTGTGTTGACAGTAGGCTGCTCTGTCAGCGTTTATAAAGTCACTGTGGTTGTGTTGACAGTAGGCTGCTCTGTCAGCGTTTATAAAGTCACTGTGGTTGTGTTGACAGTAGGCTGCTCTGTCAGTGTTTATAAAGTCACTGTGGTTGTGTTGACAGTAGGCTGCTCTGTCAGTGTTTATAAAGTCACTGTGGTTGTGTTGACAGTAGGCTGCTCTGTCAGCGTTTATAAAGTCACTGTGGTTGTGTTGACAGTAGGCTGCTCTGTCAGTGTTTATAAAGTCACTGTGGTTGTGTTGACAGTAGGCTGCTCTGTCAGTGTTTATAAAGTCACTGTGGTTGTGTTGACAGTAGGCTGCTCTGTCAGCATTTATAAAGTCACTGTGGTTGTGTTGACAGTAGGCTGCTCTGTCAGTGTTTATAAAGTCACTGTGGTTGTGTTGACAGTAGGCTGCTCTGTCAGCGTTTATAAAGTCACTGTGGTTGTGTTGACAGTAGGCTGCTCTGTCAGTGTTTATAAAGTCACTGTGGTTGTGTTGACAGTAGGCTGCTCTGTCAGTGTTTATAAAGTCACTGTGGTTGTGTTGACAGTAGGCTGCTCTGTCAGTGTTTATAAAGTCACTGTGGTTGTGTTGACAGTAGGCTGCTCTGTCAGTGTTTATAAAGTCACTGTGGTTGTGTTGACAGTAGGCTGCTCTGTCAGTGTTTATAAAGTCACTGTGGCTGTGTTGACAGTAGGCTGCTCTGTCAGTGTTTATAAAGTCACTGTGGCTGTGTTGACAGTAGGCTGCTCTGTCAGTGTTTATAAAGTCACTGTGGTTGTGTTGACAGTAGGCTGCTCTGTCAGCGTTTATAAAGTCACTGTGGTTGTGTTGACAGTAGGCTGCTCTGTCAGCGTTTATAAAGTCACTGTGGTTGTGTTGACAGTAGGCTGCTCTGTCAGTGTTTATAAAGTCACTGTGGTTGTGTTGACAGTAGGCTGCTCTGTCAGTGTTTATAAAGTCACTGTGGTTGTGTTGACAGTAGGCTGCTCTGTCAGTGTTTATAAAGTCACTGTGGTTGTGTTGACAGTAGGCTGCTCTGTCAGTGTTTATAAAGTCACTGTGGTTGTGTTGACAGTAGGCTGCTCTGTCAGTGTTTATAAAGTCACTGTGGCTGTGTTGACAGTAGGCTGCTCTGTCAGTGTTTATAAAGTCACTGTGGTTGTGTTGACAGTAGGCTGCTCTGTCAGCGTTTATAAAGTCACTGTGGTTGTGTTGACAGTAGGCTGCTCTGTCAGCATCTTATAGTCACTGTGGTTGTGTTGACAGTAGGCTGCTCTGTCAGTGTTTATAAAGTCACTGTGGTTGTGTTGACAGTAGGCTGCTCTGTCAGTGTTTATAAAGTCACTGTGGTTGTGTTGACAGTAGGCTGCTCTGTCAGCGTTTATAAAGTCACTGTGGTTGTGTTGACAGTAGGCTGCTCTGTCAGTGTTTATAAAGTCACTGTGGTTGTGTTGACAGTATGCTGCTCTGTCAGCATCTTATAGTCACTGTGGTTGTGTTGACAGTAGGCTGCTCTGTCAGTGTTTATAAAGTCACTGTGGTTGTGTTGACAGTAGGCTGCTCTGTCAGTGTTTATAAAGTCACTGTGGTTGTGTTGACAGTAGGCTGCTCTGTCAGTGTTTATAAAGTCACTGTGGTTGTGTTGACAGTAGGCTGCTCTGTCAGTGTTTATAAAGTCACTGTGGTTGTGTTGACAGTAGGCTGCTCTGTCAGTGTTTATAAAGTCACTGTGGTTGTGTTGACAGTAGGCTGCTCTGTCAGTGTTTATAAAGTCACTGTGGTTGTGTTGACAGTAGGCTGCTCTGTCAGCGTTTATAAAGTCACTGTGGTTGTGTTGACAGTAGGCTGCTCTGTCAGCGTTTATAAAGTCACTGTGGTTGTGTTGACAGTAGGCTGCTCTGTCAGCGTTTATAAAGTCACTGTGGTTGTGTTGACAGTAGGCTGCTCTGTCAGCGTTTATAAAGTCACTGTGGTTGTGTTGACAGTAGGCTGCTCTGTCAGCGTTTATAAAGTCACTGTGGTTGTGTTGACAGTAGGCTGCTCTGTCAGTGTTTATAAAGTCACTGTGGTTGTGTTGACAGTAGGCTGCTCTGTCAGTGTTTATAAAGTCACTGTGGTTGTGTTGACAGTAGGCTGCTCTGTCAGCGTTTATAAAGTCACTGTGGTTGTGTTGACAGTAGGCTGCTCTGTCAGTGTTTATAAAGTCACTGTGGTTGTGTTGACAGTAGGCTGCTCTGTCAGTGTTTATAAAGTCACTGTGGTTGTGTTGACAGTAGGCTGCTCTGTCAGCGTTTATATAGTCACTGTGGTTGTGTTGACAGTAGGCTGCTCTGTCAGTGTTTATAAAGTCACTGTGGTTGTGTTGACAGTAGGCTGCTCTGTCAGTGTTTATAAAGTCACTGTGGTTGTGTTGACAGTAGGCTGCTCTGTCAGTGTTTATAAAGTCACTGTGGTTGTGTTGACAGTAGGCTGCTCTGTCAGTGTTTATAAAGTCACTGTGGTTGTGTTGACAGTAGGCTGCTCTGTCAGTGTTTATAAAGTCACTGTGGTTGTGTTGACAGTAGGCTGCTCTGTCAGTGTTTATAAAGTCACTGTGGTTGTGTTGACAGTAGGCTGCTCTGTCAGTGTTTATAAAGTCACTGTGGTTGTGTTGACAGTAGGCTGCTCTGTCAGCGTTTATAAAGTCACTGTGGTTGTGTTGACAGTAGGCTGCTCTGTCAGTGTTTATAAAGTCACTGTGGTTGTGTTGACAGTAGGCTGCTCTGTCAGTGTTTATAAGTCACTGTGGTTGTGTTGACAGTAGGCTGCTCTGTCAGTGTTTATAAAGTCACTGTGGTTGTGTTGACAGTAGGCTGCTCTGTCAGTGTTTATAAAGTCACTGTGGTTGTGTTGACAGTAGGCTGCTCTGTCAGTGTTTATAAAGTCACTGTGGTTGTGTTGACAGTAGGCTGCTCTGTCAGTGTTTATAAAGTCACTGTGGTTGTGTTGACAGTAGGCTGCTCTGTCAGTGTTTATAAAGTCACTGTGGTTGTGTTGACAGTAGGCTGCTCTGTCAGTGTTTATAAAGTCACTGTGGTTGTGTTGACAGTAGGCTGCTCTGTCAGTGTTTATAAAGTCACTGTGGTTGTGTTGACAGTAGGCTGCTCTGTCAGTGTTTATAAAGTCACTGTGGTTGTGTTGACAGTAGGCTGCTCTGTCAGTGTTTATAAAGTCACTGTGGTTGTGTTGACAGTAGGCTGCTCTGTCAGTGTTTATAAAGTCACTGTGGTTGTGTTGACAGTAGGCTGCTCTGTCAGTGTTTATAAAGTCACTGTGGTTGTGTTGACAGTAGGCTGCTCTGTCAGTGTTTATAAAGTCACTGTGGTTGTGTTGACAGTAGGCTGCTCTGTCAGTGTTTATAAAGTCACTGTGGTTGTGTTGACAGTAGGCTGCTCTGTCAGTGTTTATAAAGTCACTGTGGTTGTGTTGACAGTAGGCTGCTCTGTCAGCGTTTATAAAGTCACTGTGGTTGTGTTGACAGTAGGCTGCTCTGTCAGTGTTTATAAAGTCACTGTGGTTGTGTTGACAGTAGGCTGCTCTGTCAGCGTTTATAAAGTCACTGTGGTTGTGTTGACAGTAGGCTGCTCTGTCAGCGTTTATAAAGTCACTGTGGTTGTGTTGACAGTAGGCTGCTCTGTCAGTGTTTATAAAGTCACTGTGGTTGTGTTGACAGTAGGCTGCTCTGTCAGTGTTTATAAAGTCACTGTGGTTGTGTTGACAGTAGGCTGCTCTGTCAGCATCTTATAGTCACTGTGGTTGTGTTGACAGTAGGCTGCTCTGTCAGTGTTTATAAAGTCACTGTGGTTGTGTTGACAGTAGGCTGCTCTGTCAGTGTTTATAAAGTCACTGTGGTTGTGTTGACAGTAGGCTGCTCTGTCAGTGTTTATAAAGTCACTGTGGTTGTGTTGACAGTAGGCTGCCCTGTCAGTGTTTATAAAGTCACTGTGGTTGTGTTGACAGTAGCTCTGTCAGTGTTTATAAAGTCAGTAGGCTGCTCTGTCAGTGTTTATAAAGTCACTGTGGTTGTGTTGACAGTAGGCTGCTCTGTCAGTGTTTATAAAGTCACTGTGGTTGTGTTGACAGTAGGCTGCTCTGTCAGTGTTTATATAGTCACTGTGGTTGTGTTGACAGTAGGCTGCTCTGTCAGTGTTTATAAAGTCACTGTGGTTGTGTTGACAGTAGGCTGCTCTGTCAGTGTTTATAAAGTCACTGTGGTTGTGTTGACAGTAGGCTGCTCTGTCAGTGTTTATAAAGTCACTGTGGTTGTGTTGACAGTAGGCTGCTCTGTCAGTGTTTATAAAGTCACTGTGGTTGTGTTGACAGTAGGCTGCTCTGTCAGTGTTTATAAAGTCACTGTGGTTGTGTTGACAGTAGGCTGCTCTGTCAGTGTTTATAAAGTCACTGTGGTTGTGTTGACAGTAGGCTGCTCTGTCAGTGTTTATAAAGTCACTGTGGTTGTGTTGACAGTAGGCTGCTCTGTCAGTGTTTATAAAGTCACTGTGGTTGTGTCACTGACAGTAGGCTGCTCTGTCAGTGTTTATAAAGTCACTGTGGTTGTGTTGACAGTAGGCTGCTCTGTCAGTGTTTATAAAGTCACTGTGGTTGTGTTGACAGTAGGCTGCTCTGTCAGTGTTTATAAAGTCACTGTGGTTGTGTTGACAGTAGGCTGCTCTGTCAGTGTTTATAAAGTCACTGTGGTTGTGTTGACAGTAGGCTGCTCTGTCAGTGTTTATAAAGTCACTGTGGTTGTGTTGACAGTAGGCTGCTCTGTCAGTGTTTATAAAGTCACTGTGGTTGTGTTGACAGTAGGCTGCTCTGTCAGTGTTTATAAAGTCACTGTGGTTGTGTTGACAGTAGGCTGCTCTGTCAGTGTTTATAAAGTCACTGTGGTTGTGTTGACAGTAGGCTGCTCTGTCAGTGTTTATAAAGTCACTGTGGTTGTGTTGACAGTAGGCTGCTCTGTCAGTGTTTATAAAGTCACTGTGGGTTGTGTTGACAGTAGGCTGCTCTGTCAGTGTTTATAAAGTCACTGTGGTTGTGTTGACAGTAGGCTGCTCTGTCAGTGTTTATAAAGTCACTGTGGTTGTGTTGACAGTAGGCTGCTCTGTCAGTGTTTATAAAGTCACTGTGGTTGTGTTGACAGTAGGCTGCTCTGTCAGCGTTTATAAAGTCACTGTGGTTGTGTTGACAGTAGGCTGCTCTGTCAGTGTTTATAAAGTCACTGTGGTTGTGTTGACAGTAGGCTGCTCTGTCAGTGTTTATAAAGTCACTGTGGTTGTGTTGACAGTAGGCTGCTCTGTCAGTGTTTATAAAGTCACTGTGGTTGTGTTGACAGTAGGCTGCTCTGTCAGTGTTTATAAAGTCACTGTGGTTGTGTTGACAGTAGGCTGCTCTGTCAGTGTTTATAAAGTCACTGTGGTTGTGTTGACAGTAGGCTGCTCTGTCAGTGTTTATAAAGTCACTGTGGTTGTGTTGACAGTAGGCGCTCTGTCAGTGTTTATAAAGTCACTGTGGTTGTGTTGACAGTAGGCTGCTCTGTCAGTGTTTATAAAGTCACTGTGGTTGTGTTGACAGTAGGCTGCTCTGTCAGTGTTTATAAAGTCACTGTGGTTGTGTTGACAGTAGGCTGCTCTGTCAGCATCTTATAGTCACTGTGGTTGTGTTGACAGTAGGCTGCTCTGTCAGTGTTTATAAAGTCACTGTGGTTGTGTTGACAGTAGGCTGTTCTGTCAGCGTTTATAAAGTCACTGTGGTTGTGTTGACAGTAGGCTGCTCTGTCAGTGTTTATAAAGTCACTGTGGTTGTGTTGACAGTAGGCTGCTCTGTCAGCGTTTATAAAGTCACTGTGGTTGTGTTGACAGTAGGCTGCTCTGTCAGTGTTTATAAAGTCACTGTGGTTGTGTTGACAGTAGGCTGCTCTGTCAGCGTTTATAAAGTCACTGTGGTTGTGTTGACAGTAGGCTGCTCTGTCAGTGTTTATAAAGTCACTGTGGTTGTGTTGACAGTAGGCTGCTCTGTCAGTGTTTATAAAGTCACTGTGGTTGTGTTGACAGTAGGCTGCTCTGTCAGTGTTTATAAAGTCACTGTGGTTGTGTTGACAGTAGGCTGCTCTGTCAGTGTTTATAAAGTCACTGTGGTTGTGTTGACAGTAGGCTGCTCTGTCAGTGTTTATAAAGTCACTGTGGTTGTGTTGACAGTAGGCTGCTCTGTCAGTGTTTATAAAGTCACTGTGGTTGTGTTGACAGTAGGCTGCTCTGTCAGTGTTTATAAAGTCACTGTGGTTGTGTTGACAGTAGGCTGCTCTGTCAGCATCTTATAGTCACTGTGGTTGTGTTGACAGTAGGCTGCTCTGTCAGTGTTTATAAAGTCACTGTGGTTGTGTTGACAGTAGGCTGCTCTGTCAGTGTTTATAAAGTCACTGTGGTTGTGTTGACAGTAGGCTGCTCTGTCAGTGTTTATAAAGTCACTGTGGTTGTGTTGACAGTAGGCTGCTCTGTCAGCATCTTATAAAGTCACTGTGGTTGTGTTGACAGTAGGCTGCTCTGTCAGTGTTTATAAAGTCACTGTGGTTGTGTTGACAGTAGGCTGCTCTGTCTGTCAGTGTTTATAAAGTCACTGTGGTTGTGTTGACAGTAGGCTGCTCTGTCAGTGTTTATAAAGTCACTGTGGTTGTGTTGACAGTAGGCTGCTCTGTCAGTGTTTATAAAGTCACTGTGGTTGTGTTGACAGTAGGCTGCTCTGTCAGTGTTTATAAAGTCACTGTGGTTGTGTTGACAGTAGGCTGCTCTGTCAGTGTTTATAAAGTCACTGTGGTTGTGTTGACAGTAGGCTGCTCTGTCAGTGTTTATAAAGTCACTGTGGTTGTGTTGACAGTAGGCTGCTCTGTCAGCATCTTATAAAGTCACTGTGGTTGTGTTGACAGTAGGCTGCTCTGTCAGTGTTTATAAAGTCACTGTGGTTGTGTTGACAGTAGGCTGCTCTGTCAGTGTTTATAAAGTCACTGTGGTTGTGTTGACAGTAGGCTGCTCTGTCAGTGTTTATAAAGTCACTGTGGTTGTGTTGACAGTAGGCTTGCTCTGTCAGCATCTTATAAAGTCACTGTGGTTGTGTTGACAGTAGGCTGCTCTGTCAGTGTTTATAAAGTCACTGTGGTTGTGTTGACAGTAGGCTGCTCTGTCAGTGTTTATAAAGTCACTGTGGTTGTGTTGACAGTAGGCTGCTCTGTCAGTGTTTATAAAGTCACTGTGGTTGTGTTGACAGTAGGCTGCTCTGTCAGTGTTTATAAAGTCACTGTGGTTGTGTTGACAGTAGGCTGCTCTGTCAGTGTTTATAAAGTCACTGTGGTTGTGTTGACAGTAGGCTGCTCTGTCAGTGTTTATAAAGTCACTGTGGTTGTGTTGACAGTAGGCTGCTCTGTCAGCGTTTATAAAGTCACTGTGGTTGTGTTGACAGTAGGCTGCTCTGTCAGCGTTTATAAAGTCACTGTGGTTGTGTTGACAGTAGGCTGCTCTGTCAGTGTTTATAAAGTCACTGTGGTTGTGTTGACAGTAGGCTGCTCTGTCAGTGTTTATAAAGTCACTGTGGTTGTGTTGACAGTAGGCTGCTCTGTCAGTGTTTATAAAGTCACTGTGGTTGTGTTGACAGTAGGCTGCTCTGTCAGCGTTTATAAAGTCACTGTGGTTGTGTTGACAGTAGGCTGCTCTGTCAGTGTTTATAAAGTCACTGTGGTTGTGTTGACAGTAGGCTGCTCTGTCAGTGTTTATAAAGTCACTGTGGTTGTGTTGACAGTAGGCTGCTCTGTCAGCGTTTATAAAGTCACTGTGGTTGTGTTGACAGTAGGCTGCTCTGTCAGTGTTTATAAAGTCACTGTGGTTGTGTTGACAGTAGGCTGCTCTGTCAGTGTTTATAAAGTCACTGTGGTTGTGTTGACAGTAGGCTGCTCTGTCAGTGTTTATAAAGTCACTGTGGTTGTGTTGACAGTAGGCTGCTCTGTCAGTGTTTATAAAGTCACTGTGGTTGTGTTGACAGTAGGCTGCTCTGTCAGCGTTTATAAAGTCACTGTGGTTGTGTTGACAGTAGGCTGCTCATTTTTAAAAGTCACTGTGGTTTGTTGAGCAGTAGGCTGCTCTGTCAGATAAAGTCACTGTGGTTGTGTTGACAAAGTCACTGTGGTTGTGTTGACAGTAGGCTGCTCTGTCAGTGTTTATAAAGTCACTGTGGTTGTGTTGACAGTAGGCTGCTCTGTCAGTGTTTATAAAGTCACTGTGGTTGTGTTGACAGTAGGCTGCTCTGTCAGCGTTTATAAAGTCACTGTGGTTGTGTTGACAGTAGGCTGCTCTGTCAGCGTTTATAAAGTCACTGTGGTTGTGTTGACAGTAGGCTGCTCTGTCAGTGTTTATAAAGTCACTGTGGTTGTGTTGACAGTAGGCTGCTCTGTCAGCGTTTATAAAGTCACTGTGGTTGTGTTGACAGTAGGCTGCTCTGTCAGTGTTTATAAAGTCACTGTGGTTGTGTTGACAGTAGGCTGCTCTGTCAGCGTTTATAAAGTCACTGTGGTTGTGTTGACAGTAGGCTGCTCTGTCAGTGTTTATAAAGTCACTGTGGTTGTGTTGACAGTAGGCTGCTCTGTCAGCGTTTATAAAGTCACTGTGGTTGTGTTGACAGTAGGCTGCTCTGTCAGTGTTTATAAAGTCACTGTGGTTGTGTTGACAGTAGGCTGCTCTGTCAGTGTTTATAAAGTCACTGTGGTTGTGTTGACAGTAGGCTGCTCTGTCAGTGTTTATAAAGTCACTGTGGTTGTGTTGACAGTAGGCTGCTCTGTCAGTGTTTATAAAGTCACTGTGGTTGTGTTGACAGTAGGCTGCTCTGTCAGTGTTTATAAAGTCACTGTGGTTGTGTTGACAGTAGGCTGCTCTGTCAGTGTTTATAAAGTCACTGTGGTTGTGTTGACAGTAGGCTGCTCTGTCAGTGTTTATAAAGTCACTGTGGTTGTGTTGACAGTAGGCTGCTCTGTCAGTGTTTATAAAGTCACTGTGGTTGTGTTGACAGTAGGCTGCTCTGTCAGTGTTTATAAAGTCACTGTGGTTGTGTTGACAGTAGGCTGCTCTGTCAGTGTTTATAAAGTCACTGTGGTTGTGTTGACAGTAGGCTGCTCTGTCAGTGTTTATATAAAGTCACTGTGGTTGTGTTGACAGTAGGCTGCTCTGTCAGTGTTTATATAAGTCACTGTGGTTGTGTTGACAGTAGGCTGCTCTGTCAGTGTTTATATAGTCACTGTGGTTGTGTTGACAGTAGGCTGCTCTGTCAGTGTTTATAAAGTCACTGTGGTTGTGTTGACAGTAGGCTGCTCTGTCAGTGTTTATAAAGTCACTGTGGTTGTGTTGACAGTAGGCTGCTCTGTCAGTGTTTATAAAGTCACTGTGGTTGTGTTGACAGTAGGCTGCTCTGTCAGTGTTTATAAAGTCACTGTGGTTGTGTTGACAGTAGGCTGCTCTGTCAGTGTTTATAAAGTCACTGTGGTTGTGTTGACAGTAGGCTGCTCTGTCAGTGTTTATAAAGTCACTGTGGTTGTGTTGACAGTAGGCTGCTCTGTCAGTGTTTATAAAGTCACTGTGGTTGTGTTGACAGTAGGCTGCTCTGTCAGTGTTTATAAAGTCACTGTGGTTGTGTTGACAGTAGGCTGCTCTGTCAGTGTTTATAAAGTCACTGTGGTTGTGTTGACAGTAGGCTGCTCTGTCAGTGTTTATAAAGTCACTGTGGTTGTGTTGACAGTAGGCTGCTCTGTCAGTGTTTATAAAGTCACTGTGGTTGTGTTGACAGTAGGCTGCTCTGTCAGTGTTTATAAAGTCACTGTGGTTGTGTTGACAGTAGGCTGCTCTGTCAGTGTTTATAAAGTCACTGTGGTTGTGTTGACAGTAGGCTGCTCTGTCAGTGTTTATAAAGTCACTGTGGTTGTGTTGACAGTAGGCTGCTCTGTCAGTGTTTATAAAGTCACTGTGGTTGTGTTGACAGTAGGCTGCTCTGTCAGTGTTTATAAAGTCACTGTGGTTGTGTTGACAGTAGGCTGCTCTGTCAGTGTTTATAAAGTCACTGTGGTTGTGTTGACAGTAGGCTGCTCTGTCAGTATTTATATAGTCACTGTGGTTGTGTTGACAGTAGGCTGCTCTGTCAGTGTTTATATAGTCACTGTGGTTGTGTTGACAGTAGGCTGCTCTGTCAGTGTTTATAAAGTCACTGTGGTTGTGTTGACAGTAGGCTGCTCTGTCAGTGTTTATAAAGTCACTGTGGTTGTGTTGACAGTAGGCTGCTCTGTCAGTGTTTATAAAGTCACTGTGGTTGTGTTGACAGTAGGCTGCTCTGTCAGTGTTTATAAAGTCACTGTGGTTGTGTTGACAGTAGGCTGCTCTGTCAGTGTTTATAAAGTCACTGTGGTTGTGTTGACAGTAGGCTGCTCTGTCAGTGTTTATAAAGTCACTGTGGTTGTGTTGACAGTAGGCTGCTCTGTCAGTGTTTATAAAGTCACTGTGGTTGTGTTGACAGTAGGCTGCTCTGTCAGTGTTTATAAAGTCACTGTGGTTGTGTTGACAGTAGGCTGCTCTGTCAGTGTTTATAAAGTCACTGTGGTTGTGTTGACAGTAGGCTGCTCTGTCAGTGTTTATAAAGTCACTGTGGTTGTGTTGACAGTAGGCTGCTCTGTCAGTGTTTATAAAGTCACTGTGGTTGTGTTGACAGTAGGCTGCTCTGTCAGTGTTTATAAAGTCACTGTGGTTGTGTTGACAGTAGGCTGCTCTGTCAGTGTTTATAAAGTCACTGTGGTTGTGTTGACAGTAGGCTGCTCTGTCAGTGTTTATACAATATTGGATGTTTGTTTATTATCTTTTCTTTCTCCCATTCTCCACCCTGTGTGTGTGTGTGTGTGTGTGTGTGTGTGTGTGTGTGTGTGTGTGTGTGTGTGTGTGTGTGTGTGTGTGTGTGTGTGTGTGTGTGTGTGTGTGTGTGTGTGTGTGTGTGTGTGTGTGTGTGTGTGTGTGTGTGTGTGTGTGTGTGTGTGTGTGTGTGTGTGTGTGTGTGTGTGTGCCTATCTGCAGTTTCTATGTCTATATCTGTCATTTGGGGACAGAATAAAGTCCGGACTGTGTCCCAAATGGCTATTTGGGACACCCTATTCCCTATGAAGTGCACTACTTTTGACCGGGGCCCATAGAGTTCTGGTCAAAAGTAGTGCACTGCATAGGGAATAGGGTGCCGTGTGGGACTAACCTCCTGGATTAACCCTGGACGACCTGGCTGACAGCTTAGTTTGATAGGGGAACACAAATCCTCCTCCATAGAGTCAGAGAACAGCACAGACAATCATAACAGTATTTTAGTGACAGACGGGAAAGGCTCTAGTGCTTGAATAGACTTTAGGCTTCCTCTTTCCTGCCCCTCCCCCCCTCTCTATCTTTCCTGGCCCCTCTCCCCCGCTCTACCTTTCCTGGCCCCTCCCCCCGCTCTACCTTTCCTGGCCCCTCCCCCCGCTCTACCTTTCCTGGCCCCTCCCCCCGCTCTACCTTTCCTGGCCCCTCCCCCCGCTCTACCTATCCTGGCCCCTCCCCCCGCTCTACCTTCCTGGCCCCTCCCCCCTCTCTACCGTTCCTGGCCCCTCCCCCCTCTCTACCTTTCCTGGCCCCTCCCCCGCTCTACCATTCCTGGCCCCTCCCCCCGCTCTACCGTTCCTGGCCCCTCCCCCCTCTCTACCTTTCCTGGCCCCTCCCCCCCGCTCTACCGTTCCTGGCCCCTCCCCCGCTCTACCTTTCCTGGCCCCTCCCCCCTCTCTACCTTTCCTGGCCCCTCCCCCCCCGCTCTACCGTTCCTGGCCCCTCCCCCGCTCTACCGTTCCTGGCCCCTCCCCCCGCTCTACCGTTCCTGGCCCCTCCCCCCGCTCTACCGTTCCTGGCCCCTCCCCCCGCTCTACCTTTCCTGGCCCCTCCCCCCCCTCTACCGTTCCTGCCTCAGTCTGTGTGTTGTTATTTGTTTATTTGACAGGGTTCATGTACAAAACACATTGTACCAGATTTTTAGCTGCATTGCACATTTTTTAGAGCGCATCCTCATAATACACCATATGATGCAGCTTGTTAGAGCTCGATAATGAGTAGATTTCTCATACACCACATCGTTCATACAGTACATGTTATTCTCGTTAGCTTTGGAAAAGATCACTGAAAATTACAAGTTAAAACATTCACTCAATGAATTTTTTGCTACATCTTCATCATAAACATCATCTTCATCATAAACATCATAATCTTCATCATAATCTTCATCATAAACATCCTCATCTTCATCATGATCTTCATCATAAACATTATAATCTTCATCATAAACATCCTCATCTTCATCATAAACATCATCATCTTCATCATAATCTTCATCATAAACATTCTCATCTTCATCATAAACATCATAATCTTCATCATAAACATCATAATCTTCATCATAAACATTCTCATCTTCATCATAAACATCATCATCTTCAGCATAAACATCATCATCTTCATCATAAACAGATCAATGCTAAACTCATTATTCATGGTAAAGACGGCTGCATCTTCACACATGACTTTACCTCATAGTTAGCTGATTGATTACTGATTGGGGTTGTGTTTATTGATTGGTTGGTTGCTTGGGAAGCAACATTTGCTTTTCATTTCCGTTGCAGGGGGGGGGATCTGTGCTGCTCTCTCAGCCCCTGCTTCTATGATGCCCTCTTTTCACCATAAAGAGGCTGCATTTATGTTTATGGTGTTTGTACAAGACAGGTTAAGATAACATGGGACGCCCTGGGACCTTTTATCATTGTCTGGTAGGTTTCTGTGCTTTTCCTTCCTGGTTACTTTGGAATGGAACTCTTCTACAATCAATATACGGTACAATTTCCGCTACTTCCTCCACACGCACCTGTTCAAGCCTTAGGGCCTGCCTTAGCTTTATACTATTCTGCCCATGGCACTAAGGAGTACACCACATTAGTCACTGGCGTTATCAATAAGTGCATCGAGGTCGTCATTCCCACAGTGACTGTACGTACATACCCCAACCAGAAGCCATGGATTAAAGGCAACATTCGCACTGAGCAAATGTATTTATATAGCCCTTTTTACATCAGCTGATATCTCAAAGTGCTGTACAGAATCTCAGCCTTAAACCCCCAACCGCAAGCAATGCAGGTAGCTAGGAAAAACTCCCTAGAAAGGCCAAAGGAAGAAACCTAGAGAGGAACCAGGCTATGAGGGGTGGTCACTCCTCTGGCTGAGCCGAGTGGAGATTATAACAGAACATGGCCAAGATGTTCAAATGTTCATAAATGACCAACATGGTCAAATAATAATAATCACAGTAGTTGTCGAGGGTGTAGCAAGTCAGCACCTCCCCAGGAGTAAATATCAGTTGGCTTTTCATAGCTGATCATTAAGAGTATCTCTACCGCTCCTGCTGTCTCTAGAGAGTTGAAAACAGCAGGTCTGGGACATGTAGCACGTCCGGTGAACAGGGCAGGGTTCCATAGCCGCAGGGCAGAACAGTTGAAACTGGAGCAGCAGCACGGCCAGGTGGACTGGGGACAGCAAGGAGTCATCATGCCAGGTAGTCCTGAGGCATGGTCCTAGGGCTTAGGTCCTCCGAGAGAGAGAAAGAAAGAGAGAATTAGAGAGAGCATACTTAAATTCATACAGGACACCGGATAAGACAGGAGAAGTACTCCAGATAAAACAAACTGACCCTAGCCCCCGACACATAAACTACTGCAGCATAAATACTGGAGGCTGAGACAGGAGGGGTCAGGAGACACTGTGGCCCCATCCGATGATACCCCCGGACAGGGCCAAACAGGAAGGATATAACCCCACCCACTTTGCCAAAGCACAGCCCCCACACTACTAGAGGGATATCTTCAACCACCAACTTACCATCCTGAGACAAGGCCGAGTATAGCCCACAAAGATCTCCGCCATGGCACAACCCAGGGGGGGGGGCGCCAACCCAGACAGGAAGATTATGTCAGTGACTCAACCCACTCAGGTGACGCACCCCTCCTAGGGACGGCATGAAAGAGCACCAGTAAGCCAGTGACTCAGCCCCTGTATAGGGTTAGAGCCAGAGAATCCCAGTGGAGAGAGGGGAACCGGCCAGGCACAGACAGCAAGGGCGGTTCGTTATGGTATGTACGGCAAGACCAAATCGGAAAGATAGGTAGGAGCAAGCCCATGTAATGCTTTGTAGGTTAGCAGTAAAAGTGTAAGGAGGCACTTAAGTAATATGATACATTTTTTTGGTTCTAGTCAGGATTCTAGCAGACGTATTTAGCACTAACTGAAGTTTATTTAGTGCTTTATCCGGGTAGACAGAAAGTTTCTGATTTTTGCAAAGTTACGTAGATGAAAAAAAGCTGTCCTTGAAACAGTCTTGAAATGTTCGTAACAAGAGAGATCATGGTCCAGAGTAACGCCGAGGTCCTTCACAGTTTTATTTGAGACAACTGTACAACCATCAAGATTAATTGTCAGATTCAACAGAAGATCTCTTTGTTTCTTGGGACCTAGAACAAGCATCTCTGTTTTGTCCGAGTTTAAAAGTAGAAAGTTAGCAGCCATCCACTTCCTTATGTCTGAAACACAGGCTTCTAGCGAGGGCAATTTTGGGGCTTCGCCATGTTTCATTGAAATGTACAGCTGTGTGTCATCCGCATAGCAGTGAAAGTTAACATTATGTTTTTGAATGACATCCCCAAGATGTAAAATATATCGTGAAAACAATAAAACGGAACCTTGAGGAATACCGAAATGTACAGTTGATTTGTCAGAGGACAAACCATTCACAGAGAAAAACTGATATCTTTCCAACAGATAAGATCTAAACCAGGCCAGAACTTGTCCGTGTAGACCAATTTGGGTTTCCAATCTTTCCAAAAGAATGTGTTGATCGATGGTATCAAAAGCAGCACTAAGGTCTAGGAGCACGAGGACAGATGCAGAGCCTCGGTCTGACGCCATTAAAAGGTCATTTACCACCTTCACAAGTGCAGTCTCAGTTGAAAGTTTCTGTCGGCTGAATGAGTGACACCGGTTGGGCATTCCTACAGCATTTCCGTCCAGAAACCATGAGAAAGTTGTCCGGCTGCGGGGACCGTGTGAGTGGATTTATACTACTATCTGTACTTACTGATGGCACAGACGCTGTTTCATCCTTTCCTACTTTGAAATGACCCTTGCCTAACAATTGCATCTGAAGCAGGGCTAGCAACACAGCTATCCTCGCCGTAAGGCGATCGTTCTCCTGTATATTATGAGTACAGCGACTGCAATTAGAAGGCATCATGTTAATGTTACTACTTAGCTTCGGCTGTTGGAGGTCCTGACGAACCATGTCCAGATAAAGCGTCCAGAGTGAAAAAGTTGAATGAGAAAAGTTGAGTGAGGGAAAAAAACAAAATATAAACGGTAATTAAAAAGTAAAAACCGTAAAGTTGTCAGGTAGTAAGGTAAGGTTGGCAACAAAACGCACAGCAACACGTAAACAAGTCTGCAAGTTGAGACCGACTAAACACCTCCCTTTGCAACTGGATCCTGGACTTCCTAACAATCCGCACCCAGGTGGTAAGGGTAGGCAACAACACATCCTCCACGCTGATTCTCAACACGGGGGCCCCTCAGAGGAGCGTGCTCAGTCCCCTCCTGAACTCCCTGTTCACTCATGACTGCACGGTCAGGCACGACTCCAACACCATCCTTCATTTTGCTGATGACACAACAGTGGTAGGCCTGATCACCGACAATGATGAGACAGCCTATAGGGAGGAGGTCAGAGACCTGACCGTGTGATGCAAGGACAACAACCTCTCCCTCAATGTGATCAAGTCAAAGGAGATGATTGTGGACTACAGGAAAAGGAAGACCGAGCCCGCCCCCATTCTCATCGACGGGGCTGTAGTGGAGCAGGTTGAGCACTTCAAGTTCCTTGTCGTCCACATCACCAACAAATGAACATGGTCCAAGCACACCAAGACAGTTGTGAAGAGGGCACCTCAAAACCTATTCCCCCTCAGGAGAATGAAATTATTTGGCATGGGTCCTCATATCCTCAAAATGTTTTACAGCTGCACCATCCTGAAGAGTTGCATCACTGCCTGGCATGGCAACTGCTCGGCCTCCGCAAGGCACTACAGAGGGTAGTACGACATCCACGACTTCTATACCAGGCAGTGTCAGAGGAAGGCCCTAAAAATTGTCAAAGACTCCAGCCACCCTAGTCATAGACTGTTCTCTCTGCTACCGCACGGCAAGCGGTACCGGAGCGCCAAGTCTATGTCTAAGAGGCTTCTAAACAGCTTCTACCCCCAAGCGATAAGACTCCTGAACAGCTAATCAAATGGCTACCCAGACGTTTGCATTGACCCCCCCCCCACGCTGCTGCTACTCTCTGTCGTTATCTATGTACAGCCACTTTAATAACTCTACCTCCATGTACATAATTACCACAATTACCTCGACACCCGTGACCCCGCACATTGACACATTGACTCTGTAATGGTATATTGCCCCACTATTGATATTTACTGCTGCAATTTAATTATTTGTTGTTATTATCTCTTATTTTTTTTGAATTTTCTTAAAACTGCATTGTTGGTTAAGGGCTTGTAAGTAAGCATTTCACTGTAAGGTCTACAACTGTTGTATTCAGCATTTCACTGTAAGGTCTACAACTGTTGTATTCAGCATTTCACTGTAAGGTCTACAACTGTTGTATTCAGCATTTCACTGTAAGGTCTACAACTGTTGTATTCAGCATTTCACTGTAAGGTCTACAACTGTTGTATTCAGCATTTCACTGTAAGGTCTACAACTGTTGTATTCAGCATTTCACTGTAAGGTCTACTACACCTGTTGTATTCAGCATTTCACTGTAAGGTCTACTACACCTGTTGTATTCAGCATTTCACTGTAAGGTCTACTACACCTGTTGTATTCAGCATGTCACTGTAAGGTCTACTACACCTGTTGTATTCAGCATGTCACTGTAAGGTCTACTACACCTGTTGTATTCAGCATTTCACTGTAAGGTCTACTACACCTGCTGTATTCAGCATTTCACTGTAAGGTCTACTACACCTGTTGTATTCAGCATTTCACTGTAAGGTCTACTACACCTGTTGTATTCAGCATTTCACTGTAAGGTCTACTACACCTGTTGTATTCAGCATTTCACTGTAAGGCCTACTACACCTGTTGTATTCAGCATTTCACTGTAAGGTCTACTACACCTGTTGTATTCAGCATTTCACTGTAAGGTCTACTACACCTGTTGAATTCAGCATTTCACTGTAAGGTCTACTACACCTGTTGAATTCAGCATTTCACTGTAAGGTCTACTACACCTGTTGTATTCAGCATTTCAATGTAAGGTCTACTACACCTGTTGTATTCAGCATTTCACTGTAAGGTCTACTACACCTGTTGTATTCAGCATTTCACTGTAAGGTCTACTACACCTGTTGTATTCAGCATTTCACTGTAAGGTCTACTACACCTGTTGTATTCAGCATTTCACTGTGAGGTCTACTACACCTGTTGTATTCAGCATTTCACTGTGAGGTCTACTACACCTGTTGTATTCAGCATTTCACTGTAAGGTCTACTACACCTGTTGTATTCAGCATTTCACTGTAAGGTCTACTACACCTGTTGTATTCAGCATTTCACTGTAAGGTCTACTACACCTGTTGTATTTGGCGCATGTGTCGAATACATTTTGACTTGATTTGATTTACTAAAGACTGGAGGCCTGAAGCTTTCTGTGAGTGTCCCCTTGTCATCTCCCTCCTGTCCTCTGATCCAGTGATCCAGCCTGGGGTTCTATTCCCTCCTGCCCTCTGATCCAGTGATTCAGCCTGGGGTTCTATTCCCTCCTGCCCTCTGATCCAGTGATTCAGCCTGGGGTTCTATTCCCTCTGATCCAGTGATCTAGTCTGGGGTACTATTGCCTCTGATCCAGTGATCCAGCCTGGGGTTATATTCCCTCCTGTCCTCTGATCCAGTGATCCAGCCTGGGGTTCTATTCCCTTCTGTCCTCTGATCCAGTGATCCAGCCTGGGGTTATATTCCCTCTGATCCAGTGATCCAGCCTGGGGTTCTATTCCCTCCTGCCCTCTGATCCAGTGATCCAGCCTGGGGTTCTATTCCCTTCTGTCCTCTGATCCAGTGATCCAGCCTGGGGTTATATTCCCTCTGATCCAGTGATCCAGCCTGGGGTTCTATTCCCTCCTGCCCTCTGATCCAGTGATCCAGCCTGGGGTTCTATTCCCTCCTGCCCTCTGATCCAGTGATCTAGCCTGGGATGCTATTCACTCCTGCATCAGGCTGGCCATTTCTGAGATACTGGAACCGGCACGCCTGGCACTGACAATCATACCATGCTCAAAGTCCCTTAGGTCACTCATTTTGCCCATTCTAACTTTTAATTGAAAAGTAACTGAATGCCTCGATGCCTTTGATGATCTTCATCAGATGACACTCATAGGACATCATGTTACACAATACATGTATGTTTTGTTCGATAATGTGCATATTTATATCCAAAAATGTCAGTTTACATTGGCGCCTTACGTGCAGTAATGTTTTGATTCCAAAACATCCGGTGATTTTGCAGAAATACTCATAATAAACATTGATAAAAGCTACAAGTGTTATTCACAGAATTAAAGATAGACTTCTCCTAATTGCAACCGCTGTGTCAGATTTCAATTTTTTTTAACGGAAAAAGCGTAATCTGAGAACGGTGCTCAGAAACCAAAACAGCCAGAGGAATATCCACCATTTTGGAATCAACAAAGTTAGAAACAACACCATAAATATTCACTTACCGTTGATCTTCATCAGAAGGCACTCCCAGGAATCCCAGGTCGACAATAAATGACTGATTTGTTCCATAAAGTCTGTCATTTATGTCCAAATAGCCCCTTGTTGTTAGTCTGTTCAGCCCAGTAATCCATCTTCATGAGGCGCAGGCACTTCATCCAGACAGCCTCATCCATATCTCAATGTGTATTCGGTAGGCCAAGCTTTGAAAAACTACAAACGTCAGATGTCCCACTTCCTGGTTGGATTTTTCTCAGGTTTTCGCCTGCCATATGAGTTCTGTTATACTCACAGACATCATTCAAACAGTTTTTAGAAACTTCAGTGTTTTCAGTGTTTTCCCATCCAATACTACTAATAATATGCATATATTAGCACATGGGACAGAGTAGGAGGCAGTTCACTCTGGGCACACTATTCATCCAAAAGTGAAAATGCTGCCCCCTATCCCAGGTTAACACCATTGTCAAAGACTGACTGTGGTAAAAACAACAGGAGATGATTAACAGACTAGTGTAATCCACCAACAGCTGTTGAATAGTCACCAGCTGAGACAACAGAGTCAGATACCGGTTTGTCATGGTTCTATTTAGAGATAAGCTCTATGTTCTCTAGCCAATCCATTAGATCCATCTCTTCTCTTCTCTTCTCTCACATTACATGTGTCTCTTATGACAGCTCCCTTGTGGAAGTGGATTCAATTACAGACTTGAAAACACCTGATTCCTGAAAGACAATCAAATCTGACAGTTCACCTGTGCAGTTAACAGGACCCTGATGTCAGGGACCGTTGGTTACCTAAACATGTTTATTAAGGGTATTTAACCCTTTCTTCTCCAGAAATACAAAGACATTGAGCCCACGGTGAAGATGGAGGAGGTGGACGGAGAGGAACTGGTGAAGAAGTTTGCTGAGGAGATGGAGGGCATGCTGGGTAGGAAGATGAAGTCTGTCAAGAGACTGGCGGAGGCAGCGGAGGACGCTGATCTATACCATGAATTCAACGCTACTTTAGAGGTCAGTCACAGTTCCTCCTTACAAACACACTTTTTAAGGGCTGTTGTTCAAAAGTAACCGATCGTCACAGACTGAGTTGGTATAAGGTGCATTCAGAGAGTATTCAGACCTCTTGACTTTATCCACATAATGTTATTATGAAATGGATTACCTTTTTCCCCCTCATCAATTTACACACAATACCCCATAAGGACATCACAATACCCCATAAGGACATCACAATACCCCATAATGACATCACAATACCCCATAAGACATCACAATACCCCATAATGACATCACAATACCCCATAATGACATCACAATACCCCATAATGACATCACAATACCCCATAAGGACATCACAATACCCCATAAGGACATCACAATACCCCATTAGGACATCACAATACCCCATAAGGACATCACAATACCCCATAAGGACATCACAATACCCCATAAGGACATCACAATACCCCATAATGACATCACAATACCCCATAATGACATCACAATACCCCATAAGGACATCACAATACCCCATAAGGACATCACAATACCCCATAAGGACATCACAATACCCCGTAATGACATCACAATACCCCGTAATGTCATCACAATACCCCATAAGGACATCACAATACCCCATAAGGACATCACAATACCCCGTAATGACATCACAATACCCCGTAATGACATCACAATACCCCATAAGGACATCACAATACCCCGTAATGACATCACAATACCCCGTAATGTCATCACAATACCCCATAATGACATCACAATACCCCATAAGGACATCACAATACCCCATAAGGACATCACAATACCCCGTAAGGACATCACAATACACCGTAATGACATCACAATACCCCATAAGGACATCACAATACACCGTAATGACATCACAATACCCCGTAATGACATCACAATACCCCGTAATGTCATCACAATACCCCATAATGACATCACAATACCCCATAAGGACATCACAATACCCCATAAGGACATCACAATACCCCATAAGGACATCACAATACCCCGTAATGACATCACAATACCCCATAATGACATCACAATACCCCATAAGGACATCACAATACCCCATAAGGACATCACAATACCCCATAAGGACATCACAATACCCCGTAAGGACATCACAATACCCCGTAATGTCATCACAATACCCCATAAGGACATCACAATACCCCATAAGGACATCACAATACCCCGTAATGACATCACAATACCCCATAAGGACAACACAATACACCGTAATGACATCACAATACCCCGTAATGACATCACAATACCCCATAATGACATCACAATACCCCATAAGGACATCACAATACACCGTAATGACATCACAATACCCCATAAGGACATCACAATACACCGTAATGACATCACAATACCCCGTAATGACATCACAATACCCCATAATGACATCACAATACCCCGTAAGGACATCACAATACACCGTAATGACATCACAATACCCCATAATGACATCACAATACCCCATAAGGACATCACAATACACCGTAATGACATCACAATACCCCATAAGGACATCACAATACCCCATAAGGACATCACAATACCCCGTAAGGACATCACAATACACCGTAATGACATCACAATACCCCATAAGGACATCACAATACACCGTAATGACATCACAATACCCCGTAATGACATCACAATACCCCGTAATGTCATCACAATACCCCATAATGACATCACAATACCCCATAAGGACATCACAATACCCCATAAGGACATCACAATACCCCATAATGACATCACAATACCCCATAAGGACATCACAATACCCCATAAGGACATCACAATACCCCATAAGGACATCACAATACACCGTAATGACATCACAATACACCGTAATGACATCACAATACCCCATAAGGACATCACAATACACCGTAATGACATCACAATACCCCATAATGACATCACAATACACCGTAATGACATCACAATACCCCATAAGGACATCACAATACCCCATAATGACATCACAATACCCCATAAGGACATCACAATACCCCATAATGACATCACAATACACCGTAATGTCATCACAATACACCGTAATGACATCACAATACCCCATAAGGACATCACAATACACCGTAATGTCATCACAATACACCGTAATGACATCACAATACACCGTAATGACATCACAATACCCCATAAGGACATCACAATACCCCATAATGACATCACAATACCCCATAAGGACATCACAATACACCGTAATGACATCACAATACCCCATAAGGACATCACAATACCCCATAATGACATCACAATACCCCATAAGGACACCACAATACCCCATAAGGACATCACAATACCCCATAATTACATCACAATACCCCATAATGACATCACAATACACCGTAATTACATTACAATACCCAATAAAGACATCACAATACCCCATAATGACAAGGGCAAAACAGGTTTTTAGACATTTTTACAAATGTATTACAAATAAATAAAAAACTCATATTAAATTTACATAAGTATTCAGACCATTTACTCAGTATTTTGTTGAAGCACTTGAGTCTTCTTGGGTATGTCGCTACAAGCTTGGCACACCTGTATTTGGAGAGTTTTTCCCATTATTCTCTGCAGATCCTCTCAAGCTCTGTCAGGTTGGATGGGGAGCGTCGCTGCACAGATATTTTCAGGTTTCTCCAGAGATATTAGATCGGATTCAAGTCTGGGCTCTGGCTGGGACACTCAGGGACATTGAGACTTGTCCCGAAGCTTCTCCTGCATTGCCTTGGCTGTGTGCTTAGGGTGGTTGTCCTGAAGGAAGGTCATCCTTCACCCCAGTCTGAGGTCCTGAGCGCTCTGGGGCAGGTTTTCATCAAGGATCTCTCTTTATTTTTCTCCGTCCATCTTTCCCTCGATCCTGACTAGTCTCCCTGTCCCTGCCGCTGACAAACATCCCCACAGCTTCACCGTAGGGATGGTGCCAGGTTTCCTCCAGACGTGACGCTTGGCATTCAGGCTAAAGAGTTTAATCTTGGTTTCATCAGCAGAGAATCTTGTTTGTCATGGTCTAAGGGTCTTTAGATGCCTTTTTCAAACTCAAGCAGGCTGTCATGTGTCTTTTACTGAGGAGTGGCTTCCATCTGGCCACTACCATAAAAGGCCTGATTGGCGGAGTGCTGCAGAGATGGTTGTCCTTCTGGAAGGTTCTCCCATCTCCACAGAGGAACTCTGGAGCTCTGTCAGAGTGACCATCAGGTTTTTGATCACCTCCCTGACCAAGACCCTTCTCCCACGATTGCTCAGTTTGGCTGGGCGGCCAGCTCTAGGAAGAGTCTTGATGGTTCCAAACTTCTTCCATTTAAGAATGATGGAGGCCACTGTGTTCTTGGGGACCTTCAATGCTGCAGACATGTTTTGGTACCATTCCCCAGATCTGTGCCTCGACACAATCCTGTCTCGGAGCTCTACAGACAATTCCTTCAAACTCATTGATTGGTTATTGCTCTGACACGCACTGACAACTGTGGGACCTTATATAGACAGGTGTGTGCCTTTCCAAATCATATCCAATCAATTGAATTTGCCACAGCTGGAGTCCAAGTTGTAGAAACATCTCAAGGATGATCAATGGAAACAGGATGCACCTGAGCTCATAGCAAAGGGTCTGAATACTTTTTGTTTATAATATTTAATACATTTGCAAAAAATGTCTTAAAACCTGTTTTCACTTAGTCATTTTGGGATATCGTGTGGAGATTGATGAGGAATGTGTTTTATTTAAAACATTTTAGAATAAGGCTGTAGCGTAAAACGTCAAGGGTTCTGAATACTTTCTGAATGCAAAGTAACAAATATAACTTTATTATTCTACAGATAAAACACAAAACAAGATCATTACTGCTGTACAAAATATTCAAGGTTTGAAATGTACAGCGGTTATTGACCTTTGTGATGTGCCCTCTCTGTTGCAGTTTGACCTTATCTCTTCCTATGATCTCTGTTGCAGTTTGACCTTATCTCTTCCTATGATCTCTGTTGCAGTTTGACCTTATCTCTTCCTATGATCTCTGTTGCAGTTTGACCTTCTCTTCCTATGATCTCTGTTGCAGTTTGACCTTATCTCTTCCTATGATCTCTGTTGCAGTTTGACCTTATCTCTTCCTATGATCTCTGTTGCAGTTTGACCTTATCTCTTCCTATGATCTCTGTTGCAGTTTGACCTTATCTCTTCCTATGATCTCTGTTGCAGTTTGACCTTATCTCTTCCTATGATCTCTGTTGCAGTTTGACCTTATCTCTTCCTATGATCTCTGTTGCAGTTTGACCTTATCTCTTCCTATGATCTCTGTTGCAGTTTGACCTTATCTCTTCCTATGATCTCTGTTGCAGTTTGACCTTATCTCTTCCTATGATCTCTGTTGCAGTTTGACCTTCTCTTCCTATGATCTCTGTTGCAGTTTGACCTTATCTCTTCCTATGATCTCTGTTGCAGTTTGACCTTATCTCTTCCTATGATCTCTGTTGCAGTTTGACCTTATCTCTTCCTATGATCTCTGTTGCAGTTTGACCTTATCTCTTCCTATGATCTCTGTTGCAGTTTGACCTTATCTCTTCCTATGATCTCTGTTGCAGTTTGACCTTATCTCTTCCTATGATCTCTGTTGCAGTTTGACCTTATCTCTTCCTATGATCTCTGTTGCAGTTTGACCTTCTCTTCCTATGATCTCTGTTGCAGTTTGACCTTATCTCTTCCTATGATCTCTGTTGCAGTTTGACCTTATCTCTTCCTATGATCTCTGTTGCAGTTTGACCTTATCTCTTCCTATGATCTCTGTTGCAGTTTGACCTTATCTCTTCCTATGATCTCTGTTGCAGTTTGACCTTATCTCTTCCTATGATCTCTGTTGCAGTTTGACCTTATCTCTTCCTATGATCTCTGTTGCAGTTTGACCTTCTCTTCCTATGATCTCTGTTGCAGTTTGACCTTATCTCTTCCTATGATCTCTGTTGCAGTTTGACCTTATCTCTTCCTATGATCTCTGTTGCAGTTTGACCTTATCTCTTCCTATGATCTCTGTTGCAGTTTGACCTTCTCTTCCTATGATCTCTGTTGCAGTTTGACCTTCTCTCTTCCTATGATCTCTGTTGCAGTTTGACCTTCTCTTCCTATGATCTCTGTTGTAGTTTGACCTTATCTCTTCCTATGATCTCTGTTGTAGTTTGACCTTCTCTCTTCCTATGATCTCTGTTGCAGTTTGACCTTCTCTTCCTATGATCTCTGTTGTAGTTTGACCTTATCTCTTCCTATGATCTCTGTTGTAGTTTGACCTTATCTCTTCCTATGATCTCTGTTGCAGTTTGACCTTCTCTTCCTATGATCTCTGTTGCAGTTTGACCTTCTCTTCCTATGATCTCTGTTGCAGTTTGACCTTATCTCTTCCTATGATCTCTGTTGCAGTTTGACCTTCTCTTCCTATGATCTCTGTTGCAGTTTGACCTTCTCTCTTCCTATGATCTCTGTTGCAGTTTGACCTTCTCTTCCTATGATCTCTGTTGCAGTTTGACCTTATCTCTTCCTATGATCTCTGTTGCAGTTTGACCTTATCTCTTCCTATGATCTCTGTTGCAGTTTGACCTTCTCTCTTCCTATGATCTCTGTTGCAGTTTGACCTTCTCTTCCTATGATCTCTGTTGCAGTTTGACCTTATCTCTTCCTATGATCTCTGTTGTAGTTTGACCTTATCTCTTCCTATGATCTCTGTTGCAGTTTGACCTTATCTCTTCCTATGATCTCTGTTGCAGTTTGACCTTATCTCTTCCTATGATCTCTGTTGCAGTTTGACCTTCTCTTCCTATGATCTCTGTTGCAGTTTGACCTTCTCTCTTCCTATGATCTCTGTTGCAGTTTGACCTTCTCTTCCTATGATCTCTGTTGCAGTTTGACCTTCTCTCTTCCTATGATCTCTGTTGCAGTTTGACCTTATCTCTTCCTATGATCTCTGTTGCAGTTTGACCTTATCTCTTCCTATGATCTCTGTTGCAGTTTGACCTTCTCTTCCTATGATCTCTGTTGCAGTTTGACCTTATCTCTTCCTATGATCTCTGTTGCAGTTTGACCTTATCTCTTCCTATGATCTCTGTTGCAGTTTGACCTTCTCTTCCTATGATCTCTGTTGTAGTTTGACCTTCTCTTCCTATGAACTCTGTTGTAGTTTGACTACAGTAACTCTGTGATTTCTCTCTCCTCATCAGTCAGACTACAGTAACTGTGATTTCTCTCTCCTCATCAGTCAGACTACAGTAACTCTGTGATTTCTCTCTCCTCATCAGTCAGACTACAGTAACTGTGATTTCTCTCTCCTCATCAGTCAGACTACAGTAACTGTGATTTCTCTCTCCTCATCAGTCAGGCTACAGTAACTCTGTGATTTCTCTCTCCTCATTAGTCTGACTACAGTAACTGTGATTTCTCTCTCCTCATCAGTCAGACTCCAGTAACTCTGTGATTTCTCTCTCCTCATCAGTCAGACTCCAGTAACTCTGTGATTTCTCTCTCCTCATCAGTCAGACTACAGTAACTGTGATTTTTATCTCCTCATCAGTCAGACTACAGTAACTGTGATTTCTCTCTCCTCATCAGTCAGACTACAGTAACTGTGATTTTTATCTCCTCATCAGTCAGACTACAGTAACTGTGATTTCTCTCTCCTCATCAGTCTGACTACAGTAACTCTGTGATTTCTCTCTCCTCATCAGTCAGACTCCAGTAACTCTGTGATTTCTCTCTCCTCATTAGTCTGACTACAGTAACTGTGATTTCTCTCTCCTCATCAGTCAGACTACAGTAACTGTGATTTTTATCTCCTCATCAGTCAGACTACAGTAACTGTGATTTCTCTCTCCTCATCAGTCAGACTACAGTAACTGTGATTTTTATCTCCTCATCAGTCAGACTACAGTAACTGTGATTTCTCTCTCCTCATCAGTCAGGCTACAGTAACTCTGTGATTTCTCTTTCTCATCAGTTTGACTACAGTAACTCTGTGATTTCTCTCTCCTCATCAGTCAGACTACAGTAACTCTGTGATTTCTCTCTCCTCATCAGTCAGGCTACAGTAACTCTGTGATTTCTCTCTCCTCATTAGTCTGACTACAGTAACTCTGTGATTTCTCTCTCCTCATTAGTCTGGCTACAGTAACTCTGTGATTTCTCTCTCCTCATCAGTCAGACTACAGTAACTCTGTGATTTCTCTCTCCTCATCAGTCAGGCTACAGTAACTCTGTGATTTCTCTCTCTCATCAGTTTGACTACAGTAACTCTGTGATTTCTCTCTCCTCATCAGTCAGACTACAGTAACTCTGTGATTTCTCTCTCCTCATCAGTCAGACTACAGTAACTCTGTGATTTCTCTCTCCTCATCAGTCAGACTACAGTAACTCTGTGATTTCTCTCTCCTCATCAGTTTGACTACTATAACTCTATGCTGATCAACTCGGTGGATAAAGATGGAAACGCTATCGAGCTGGGAGGAGAGTTTCCTCTGGAAGAGAATGAACACTTCAACAAGCTCCAGGTCAACACTCTGCAGAGCGACATACAGGTTCCCACCAACGTTTACAACAAAGGTCAGCTTGCGGTGGTTGGGTTAGGCTCCCTGTCTGGTTCATTTAGCCATGGTCTCTCAACGTTATCCAGACAGGGTTGGGTTAGGCTCCCTGTCTGGTCCATTTAGCCATGGTCTCTCAACATTATCCAGACAGGGTTGGGTTATAGCTCCCTGTCTGGTCCATTTAGCCATGGTCTCTCAACGTTATCCAGACAGGGTTGGGTTATAGCTCCCTGTCTGGTCCATTTAGCCATGGTCTCTCAACGTTATCCAGACAGGGTTGGGCTAGGCTCCCTGTCTGGTCCATTTAGCCATGGTCTCTCAACGTTATCCAGACAGGGTTGGGTTATAGCTCCCTGTCTGGTCCATTTAGCCATGGTCTCTCAACGTTATCCAGACAGGGTTGGGTTAGGCTCCCTGTCTGGTCCATTTAGCCATGGTCTCTCAACGTTATCCAGACAGGGTTGGGTTAGGCTCCCTGTCTGGTCCATTTAGCCATGGTCTCTCAACATTATCCAGACAGGGTTGGGTTATAGCTCCCTGTCTGGTCCATTTAGCCATGGTCTCTCAACGTTATCCAGACAGGGTTGGGTTAGGCTCCCTGTCTGGTCCATTTAGCCATGGTCTCTCAACGTTATCCAGACAGGGTTGGGTTAGGCTCCCTGTCTGGTCCATTTAGCCATGGTCTCTCAACGTTATCCAGACAGGGTTGGGTTATAGCTCCCTGTCTGGTCCATTTAGCCATGGTCTCTCAACGTTATCCAGACAGGGTTGGGTTAGGCTCCCTGTCTGGTCCATTTAGCCATGGTCTCTCAACGTTATCCAGACAGAGTTGGGTTATAGCTCCCTGTCTGGTCCATTTAGCCATGGTCTCTCAACGTTATCCAGACAGGGTTGGGTTAGGCTCCCTGTCTGGTCCATTTAGCCATGGTCTCTCAACGTTATCCAGACAGGGTTGTGTTAGGCTCCCTGTCTGGTCCATTTAGCCATGGTCTCTCAACGTTATCCAGACAGGGTTGGGTTATAGCTCCCTGTCTGGTCCATTTAGCCATGGTCTCTCAACGTTATCCAGACAGGGTTGGGTTAGGCTCCCTGTCCTTAACTGTTGCCTTTTTGCTCCGCCGAATGAAAACCATTTGATGTTGTACTCATTACTGCTTCAGAGGCCTTAAAGGGAGCAATGTTCATCAGATACTAACTCTTTATCCTGTTCCTCTCTCCTCTCTCTCTCTCTCTCTCTCTCTCTCTCTCTCTCTCTCTCTCTCTCTCTCTCTCTCTCTCTCTCTCTCTCTCTCTCTCTCTCTCTCTCTCTCTCTCTCTCTCCCACAATCTCTCTCACTTCCTCCCTGTCCCTCTTGCTTCTGCTCCCCTCTCCTTCCCCCCTCTCTCTGTCTCCCTCCCTTCCTCGGTCTGGTCAGACCCTGGTATTCTAAACGGGGTGTACATGTCGGAGGCCCTGAACGATGTGTTTGTGGATAACTTCCAGAAGGACCCTACTCTAACCTGGCAGTACTTTGGCAGTGCCACTGGCTTCTTCAGACTCTACCCAGGTAACAACACACTCACACAGACAGACAGACGGACGGACGGACGGACGGACGGACGGACGGACGGACGTCTAGCTAAGCTAAATCTACAGATCAGCACTCCACACTGCAGCAGGCCCAGCTGAACCCAATAGCCCTGCTAGGTTTAACTGACAGCAGTTTTAATGAAGAATAGCAGTGTCTATAGCTGAGTCATTCAGGTCATTAGAGGTATAGTGGGACTCAGCTGTTCCAGTCTATAACTGAGTCTATCAGGTCATTAGAGGTATAGTGGGACTCAGCTGTTCCAGTCTATATCTATCAGGTCATTAGAGGTATAGTGGGACTCAGCTGTTCCAGTCTATATCTATCAGGTCATTAGAGGTATAGTGGGACTCAGCTGTTCCAGTCTATATCTATCAGGTCATTAGAGGTATAGTGGGACTCAGCTGTTCCAGTCTATATCTATCAGGTCATTAGAGGTATAGTGGGACTCAGCTGTTCCAGTCTATAACTGAGTCTATCAGGTCATTAGAGGTATAGTGGGACTCAGCTGTTCCAGTCTATATCTATCAGGTCATTAGAGGTATAGTGGGACTCAGCTAGTTCCCAGTCTATAACTGGATCAGGTCCAGTTCCAGTCTATAACTGAGTCTATCAGGTCATTAGAGGTATAGTGGGACTCAGCTGTTCCAGTCTATAACTGAGTCTATCAGGTCATTAGAGGTATAGTGGGACTCAGCTGTTCCAGTCTATAACTGAGTCTATCAGGTCATTAGAGGTATAGTGGGACTCAGCTGTTCCAGTCTATATCTATCAGGTCATTAGAGGTATAGTGGGACTCAGCTGTTCCAGTCTTTAACTGAGTCTATGAGGTCATTAGGGGTATAGTGGGACTCAGCTGTTCCAGTCATTAACTGAGTCTATCAGGTCATCTGAACTGATAATTCAGCATTGTATCATATTGTGAGGTCACCAGGTATTTCCAATACACCATTTCCACAGGCATCGCATGGACCCCAGATGAAAATGGTGTCGTCACGTTTGACTGCAGGAACAGAAACTGGTGAGTTCCTAAATCTGCATCCCAAATGGCATCCTATTCCCTACATAGAGCCCTGGTCAACAGTAGTACAGTATGTAGGGAATAGGGCCCTGGTCAACAGTAGTACAGTATGTAGGGAATAGGGCCCTGGTCAACAGTAGTACAGTATATAGGGAATAGGGCTCTGGTCAACAGTAGTGCACTATATAGGGAATAGGGCCCTGGTTAACAGTAGTACAGTATATAGGGAATAGGGCCCTGGTTAACAGTAGTACAGTATATAGGGAATAGGGCTCTGGTCAACAGTAGTACAGTATATAGGGAATAGGGTTCTGGTTAACAGTAGTCCACTATATAGGGAATAGGGCTCTGGTCAACAGTAGTACAGTATATAGAGAATAGGGCCCTGGTCAACAGTAGTACAGTATATAGAGAATAGGGCCCTGGACAACAGTAGTGCACTATAGAGGGAATAGGGCCCTGGTCAACAGTAGTACATTTACATTTACATTTAAGTCATTTAGCAGACGCTCTTATCCAGAGCGACTTACAAATTGGTGCATTCACCTTATGACATCCAGTGGAACAGTCACTTTACAATAGTGCATCTAAATCTTAAAGGGGGGGGGTGAGAGGGATTACTTATCCTATCCTAGGTATTCCTTAAAGAGGTGGGGTTTCAGGTGTCTCCGGAAGGTGGTGATTGACTCCGCTGTCCTGGCGTCGTGAGGGAGTTTGTTCCACCATTGGGGGCCAGAGCAGCGAACAGTTTTGACTGGGCTGAGCGGGAACTGTACTTCCTCAGTGGTAGGGAGGCGAGCAGGCCAGAGGTGGATGAACGCAGTGCCCTTGTTTGGGTGTAGGGCCTGATCAGAGCCTGGAGGTACTGAGGTGCCGTTCCCCTCACAGCTCCGTAGGCAAGCACCATGGTCTTGTAGCGGATGCGAGCTTCAACTGGAAGCCAGTGGAGAGAACGGAGGAGCGGGGTGACGTGAGAGAACTTGGGAAGGTTGAACACCAGACGGGCTGCGGCGTTCTGGATGAGTTGAAGGGGTTTAATGGCACAGGCAGGGAGCCCAGCCAACAGCGAGTTGCAGTAATCCAGACGGGAGATGACAAGTGCCTGGATTAGGACCTGTGCCGCTTCCTGTGTGAGGCAGGGTCATACTCTGCGGATGTTGTAGAGCATGAACCTACAGGAACGGGCCACCGCCTTGATGTTGGTTGAGAACGACAGGGTGTTGTCCAGGATCACGCCAAGGTTCTTAGCGCTCTGGGAGGAGGACACAATGGAGTTGTCAACCGTGATGGCGAGATCATGGAACGGGCAGTCCTTCCCCGGGAGGAAGAGCAGCTCCGTCTTGCCGAGGTTCAGCTTGAGGTGGTGATCCGTCATCCACACTGATATGTCTGCCAGACATGCAGAGATGCGATTCGCCACCTGGTCATCAGAAGGGGGAAAGGAGAAGATTAGTTGTGTGTCGTCTGCATAGCAATGATAGGAGAGACCATGTGAGGTTATGACAGAGCCAAGTGACTTGGTGTATAGCGAGAATAGGAGAGGGCCTAGAACAGAGCCCTGGGGGACACCAGTGGTGAGAGCGCGTGGTGAGGAGACAGATTCTCGCCACGCCACCTGGTAGGAGCGACCTGTCAGGTAGGACGCAATCCAAGCGTGGGCCGCGCCGGAGATGCCCAACTCGGAGAGGGTGGAGAGGAGGATCACTATATAGGGAGTAGGGCTCTGGTCTAAAGTAGTGCACTATATAGGGAATAGGGTTGAATTTGGGGCATAGTGCAGCCCATATCTGACTGTCTGCCTGTCTGTCTTCCTGCTCTGAGAGCCTTTTTGTTAGGAGGAAAGAGGAAGTCATCTGGGAGTATTTCCTGTGTGAGCCTGTAGTAATGAGGAAGTAATCTGTTAGATTCCCTGAACCCAGCAGTTCCTTGGCTATCAGTTCACTAATCTGTTATTTCGGTGACTGGCCGTCTGTCCTTGGTCTGTAGGGAATTACAACCCCCACGCTGCTGTCACCTGATAGGCTGGCTATTACCATCCCTGGGTCTGGTGGTCATGGCAACCTGAACAGCAGGTCCCGTAGGGAAAACAAGTGTCCGGGTCAAAGGGTCACTATTGAGGAGTAATTTGTGGTCTGTCCGTTTTGACAGCGTAGATTAGGTCCGTTACGGTCTAACTAAATGTAGAGCGGAGCAGAGGGGATTTGGAATCACACTCTCTTGATGAGGTGTTGCCCTGGCTGAGGAACCGGGATTGGAAAGGTCTGGTAGCTTTCACTAAATCCCCAGGTTTCCCAGGAATCCCAGTTGGAGACTTCTCGGGTGTTCTGTTTATTCACACAGGGTGGCTTGATGTCAAAACATTTTTTCCACACTTTTGTTTTTGTACTTTTCTGTGCAATGCACTTTTTGGGCCTCATGATGTCCCAATACATCATCTCTACTTTTGCATAATAGCCTCAGTTTAGGATTCTTCCTAATTTGGTATAAAAGGACCTTAAACCTTTTTACTGCAGTGGGGAAATCAGGGTCACACAGAGTGTTTCTTGGTAGTCTTAAACAAATCTACGTTGAAACAAAATGTACACCTCACACACGTGGTTATGGGCTTAACAGAAAGAAAACACCTGTATCATGTCAGATATAGAGTTGAAATGTATTACATGTTGAGTTTACTTCCCAATATTACACTTTATATACATCACAGAAGACTGAAACATAACACAACTGTTTGACATAGAAACACCAGATTTTTGGCATTTAAAAAAAAAAGTTTATTCATTTTCAAAAATATGAATAACTTTCCACCCATGAGGCAACTAGGTCATTTGACTGCAGGAGAGGAGCCAGACAGCCACACACCACTGGGTGTAGAGTGCCCTCAGTCTTGGATGTAGAGTGTCCCTCAGTCTTGGATGTAGAGTGTCCCTCAGTCTTGGATGTAGAGTGCCCTCAGTCTTGGATATAGAGTTTCCCTCAGTCTTGGATGTAGAGTGTCCCTCAGTCTTGGATGTAGAGTGCCCTCAGTCTTGGATGTAGAGTGCCCTCAGTCTTGGATGTAGAGTGCCCTCAGTCTTGGATGTAGTGTCCTCAGTCTTGGATGTAGAGTGTCCTCAGTCTTGGATGTAGAGTGTCCTCAGTCTTGGATGTAGAGTGTCCTCAGTCTTGGATGTAGAGTGTCCCTCAGTCTTGGATGTAGAGTGTCCTCAGTCTTGGATATTGAGAGTGTCCCTCAGTCTTGGATATTGAGAGTGTCCCTCAGTCTTGGATGTTGAGAGTGTCCTCAGTCTTGGATGTTGAGAGTGTCCTCAG